>NC_057809.1:594195935-594495935 GCF_018294505.1 Triticum aestivum
ACGAGGGGCTGAACCGTGGCTGGCATTGAGCCGCCCGGTACTTTCATTATTACAGATACACATTGACAATCAATTAGTTGTTATTGCATCTCTAATTGACTATTAAAAAGCAATAACTGACTTGCATATGTGTGGGCGGACATGCAACTGCATTTGGCCGGCGGGTGTGCAACCACGGAATGGTATTTATGAATAAAAAATCAGTTTTCTGAGAAAACTTCTGATCTATTTATCTTTAATCACGGTAGTACAACGAAGACCAGAAAAAAAAATACATCCAAGTTTGTAGGCCATCTAGGAGCAGCTACTAGTACTGAACCGGGCTGAAACGCGGCATGGATGGGCTCAGACTCGATGATGATGACGGGTGTGGTGTGAGGCGTAGAAAGCAGTGATCAGCTAGCCATCGACCGATCGACGACGTCTTTAACGACTCATTATTATTACTAGCAGCTAGTAGTAGTAGCTAGCGTTGCAAAAAAGATGAAGCGTGTTGCCATGCACACGAGAGACGACGATTCGATGTTGCATCGTGCATGCGGCTCTAGCGTGGACGGATCGTGTGCTCCATGGCCACTTGGTCGCATTGTCATGTTGTAGAAATTGCTCAGCACACGGCAAGGAAAGAAAAGAAAAGAATTAACCGGTCGCCGAGCTGAAAGAAAAGAATACAGTGTGTGTCCGGTCGGTGTGCATGGCCGTAAAAACCGGTGTGCATGGCAAGAACATTCTCCGCGCGCGTCTTTTGGAGGAGCCCTGCTGCCAAGTGCCAGCCCTCTGCAGGCAGCGGAACCGAAATGATTGGATGGAAAAGAGAGGGAAAAAGAAGGCCATGTGGATGTGGGTGGCCATCCATCCATCGGTTGCCCCGCCAACGGGAAAAGCAAAGAGAGAGCACAGCACAAGGTCGGTCGATCCATGCATGGATGTGCACATGCCACTGCCGTGGCCCGTAGCTAGGGAAGCTAAAAAAAAACACGTCCGGGCTCGTTCAGACGTGAGAAGATTTCATGCGATTTTTTTTACTCCGTGTTGTACTACTTCTGATGCTGAAGACACGTTGCAGGAGTGGCTTCAAGTGCTCCCTGGATCCCGGGACGCTCCATGCGCCAAGTTGCTGCTGGCACGACATGGACGGTTCCCTCAAAAATAAAAGACGACATGGACGGAGGAAGGATGGAGCATGCAGCGGCAGCAGCGGGAGCGGGAGCATGGACGTCGCGCTAAAATTCTTCGGATCCGTCCACTCCATGGCCATGCGATCCTGGATCTGATCATTGATCGTGGCACACTGTTGATGCGTCTAGTATGACGGTCAAGCAAAGGGACCGAGGGACCATCAGCCCGCTCATCATCCCCTTTCCACTTTCTTTCTTTCTTTCTTTGTCACCCGGGACCACGTGCATGCATGCTCTCGTTTCCTTTCGTTTCACCGGGCGCGTGTCTGGCGGCGGTCAAAGGTAGAAAAGGGCACGGTCAACGGCACAACATGTAACCTGTTAGGGCTCGGTAAATAATCTGCTGCTAATCTCCAGCGTTTGCGTGTTACCGAGCTCTTCTTTCTTCTTTTTCTTCGAGAGAGAGAGCCACTGCCACTGGCAGAAAAAGCATCTGGGGAAACCAACTCTGGCTCCGGTGCGCGCGCTTCCCGATGGCAAGTGAATGCATGGACTGATAGGACTCTGGCAGGTAAATTTGACAAATTTAATTTGTGGACGAAATCAAATCACAGAATGAACTGCCTATGAAACTATTTCACGCGACTGACCTTTTTGTGTGACGCCCGACACAACGGCGCCGCACTACACTGTGCAACGCCTCACAGATAGGCGCTACACGCCTGGCAGCGTTGCACCCCAGACTGCCTAAAAATTGCTAAGTCATTGTGCAGAGCCTAAGAGCTAGGCGCTGCACTGTATAGTGTGGCGCCTAGCTCTCAGATGCTACACTAGTGGTTGCACTACAAAATGAAGCAACCACTAGTGCAACGCTTGGAAGCTAGGCGCTACACTGTATAGTGTGGCGTCTAGCTCTCATGCGCTGCACACTGACTTAGTAATTTTGGATCACACGGGTGCGACGCTGGCCAGGCGTGTAGCGCCTATTTATGAGACGTTGCACAGTATAGCGTGGCGCCTTCGTGTCGGGCGTCACACAAAAAGATCAGCCGCGTGAAATAGTTTCACGGACATTTCATTCTATGATTTGATTTCGTCCATAGGTCAAATTTATCAATTTTGCCACTCTGGTCAAGGGAGGGTCCAAGGAGGTGGGTGGCGTGGCACGCAAACTTCATCTGGATGGACGGATGGATGGGTGCCGGTGGCACGCACGCAGAGGCCGGGGTTTGTTGGCTGCGCCAGGTGGTGAACAGAACAGCTGCTGCTCCGGCCAACGGGCCAAGCGAGCACTGGCTGCTGCTACTGCTGGTGCTGGCGGCGAGCGGCAACCGAACCGAGCCAGTCAGATCTCTCAGCGTCGCATCGGATCCCTCGGCTCCGCTCCGCTCTGCTTTTCTTTCATTTCTTGCTTTCCTCGCAATCGCAGCAGCGAATAACGATGCCCCTCGGATCTGCCTGCGCGCGCGCATACTGGACTACGTACTGCCACTCCTACTCCTATCTCTGGCATCGCGGCCCTCGCTCTGGGTTTGGTGGAACCAAGGCGAGACGCATGATGCGCAATCATAATTAATCAAGCCGCACCCTACTAGTAGTACTCCCTCCGATCCTTTTTAATTCGTATATAAAATTTGTCTGAAGTCAAACCTCATAAACTTTGGCCAAGTTTATAGAAAAGAATATGAACATTTAGAATGTGAAAACAACGACATTAGATGCGTCATGACTTTAGTTTTCATATTGTATAAATTTAGCATTATAGGTCTGAATATTTTCTCATATAAATATGGTCAAACTTTAAGAAGTTTGACTTCAAACAATTCTTATATGCAGAGTAAAAAGGATCGGAGGGAGTACTACCCACTACTACTCCAAGTTGAACTTTTCACAAACCAACATGTAAAACCCCAGAGCAAGTTGTGGATCTTCCACTTCAATGGTAAATTGGGACAGGAAAAAAGACATTTTAGAACATATACCCTACTAGTTTGCTGTACACCTTGGAGAATTTGGTCTAACACAAACAAGTACCATCTGGCTTTTAAACCTTGTGTACACGTGAATTGCGAACAAAACATAAATAAGCAGCAGGAAAAAAATTGTCTGTGACGTAGAATGGACTATGAAGTTTCTATATACAGCATTAGTAATACTAGTATTTCTTATTCGCAACGTGCATCAAGAAGTATCCCCTTTTCGTCAATCTCAAGCCTAAACTAAAACAGAGTGTTCCGGTGCAAGAAACGTATCAACAAACAACTGATTTTTACGCTAACCCAAATGACCAGGGAATGGATGCATAGCAACCTCCAGTTTTGTATTGATTAACATCCTCGTCATATGTACAACACTACAACAGTGAGTCGTGATATATACGTTCTACTGTGTCACGAGGCTAAATATGTATGTACACCGAGGGGCCTGCCTGCTTCTCATCGTGGGAGACGGCGCCGGCTTACCCATGCCGGAGTAGCTATTTCCACACCTTGACTGCACCGTCTCTGCTGGCCGATATCAACCGCTGGCTCGACAAGTTGACGGAGGCCAACGCAAGGATCGCGTCCCGGTGGCAGCCGGCAGAATCAGCGGCGGCCATCGCAAGCTGCGTCTTGTGCGTCAACCGGGACGCTGGTGTAGGCGGTTTGCACGATTCCTGCACACATCGTCGAACTCTGTTAGCGTCCAACAGAGATTCAGAGACACAGCCCCACTGGAGATCAAATAGCCGTGCAGGAATTCAGCAGCACCAGTTTGGAGGTTAAAGGGACAGACATGTGAATTCAAAAGGTTCTTTAGCTGGTAGAGAACTTTTTTTTACAATGTTTTTTCCTAGAGAACTATCACCGTGTAACTTCAGATAAACAAGAGAAACAAAACAGTGATGCCGTTTTGACAAACTTACCTGCACAACCTGTACACCATAGCTGGATCGTATGTCGTAAAACTCGTCGTTTCCAACTCCTTTCGCTGAAGGACCGGCGATGCAGAAGCTTTGCTCAGGTCTTCAAAATCATCAAACAGAAGAATATATATTAATATTACATGTTGTGAATGGGAAAAATGCAGAAGCAGGAGTGTATAATAGTAATATTCAACCTGGCCTGGTCCCAGTAGCGTATCTTCAAATCTGTTCCCCCGGTCAACAGATCTCCCCCTGGCAAAGGAAGCAAGCACCGGATGCCTGGAAGGCGTGGGGGCGGATCGGCCAGTTCCTCGATTCTGTACTTGTAGTTTCCTGCCCGCCTCACGTCTTTGGCGGTCGTCTTGTTAAGAGGTTTTGATGGTGTCTTTGGCGTAACAGCATCATTCTCGGTGCCTGCTGTCCTAAACATCTGTATAGTGTGTTCGATGTTTTAGATGCCAATACATATTTCAAAGGTGCTGCTACTTATACAAAATGATATAAAGCACATGAAAAAACAGAACAAAAAACAGGCATTCCACATTCTAAATCATGTGAAGTAACATCATGAGCTTTCTATATCAGCAGTGGCGGACCTAGAGAGTATTTTGACTGGGGGCAAATTATTTGAGTGGGGGCATATTCTTTCAAAATTCAAAGAATTTTAGCATATTTTTCAAAAGACACAAGCCAATAATACTGAAGTTTCAAATTTTGAGTGGGGGCCTGGGCCCCCACTCACCTCAATGTAGGTCCGCCCCTGTATATCAGGATAGAAAAGTTTTCACCTATGAGGGTGTGGCATCAGTAATCTCTCAAAGGCAAGTAAATGACATGTTTTATCACCAGGATACTAGAATAAGAATATAAAGCTATACAATTACCTGGTGGCAGCTACCATTCTCAGCATTCCACAAGGAGACTTCATTGCAGCCCGCGGCCACAAAAACTAGTGGTCTTCCAGTAGAAGATATTGAGTTGTGTGGTGGTATAAGCAAGCACAATTTCTCTATAGGGCTTACTGTGGAATAGTTCCATGAGTTGACAGGCAGCAAAAACCTATGATCCCACAACGTAAGAACACCTCTTGAAGACCCTGAGATGAACCAATTTCCACACTGGCCCATCACAAGTGCTGAGATATAACCCTCCTCCGGTGACGATTTAAATGACCAAGATTCTGAATTGGACCTTGTATCCCATTTATGGATGTCACAATGTTCTGTGCTGAAAAGGATGGTTGGGCTAAAGCTATCTGATGAACAATTTACAACACTGAGAATTGCACCTTCTTTCAGATCTTTCCTTTTAACATTAACAATGCCAGAATACCTCTCTGTAGAACTCCCAGCTCCACGTGCACAGTCGACAGAAAACAAGTGCAATGTGCCATCGCTAGCACCAGCAACGACCTGAGAACTACCACAAAGCATTGTAGTACATAGAGCTCGGCTACTACCCAAGCTATAGGTTAACCTAGATCTGAAGGCAATGTCCTTTTCCAACTTTCTTGTATCCCATATCTTAATACTCGAGTCATCCGAAGCCGTCACAAAAAAGGAATTGTCATCTGACACAGCAATATCATTGACAGACAAGCGATGTTCTTGGAGATGTGCCACTAGAATTCCACGAGGCTTCCAACCTGTCTCCAGAGCCACTGATGATCTATTGAAGGAGGGCGATACTGCTGTCTCAGAGTTGGAACTACCATCACCTGGCACAGGGGAGCTGCTCTTCCTTGGGTCGCTGATGCTTAAATCACCATGCTTGCTACTGAAATGATTCTCTCTGGTCTGGAAGCCTTGAACTGAACTTGATAAACCTGGATGCCGGTTGGATTCCCAGGGCATATATATTTCTCCTAAACCACGCTTATCAGTATTAACAGAATATGATGGTATTCCTTTAGACAGTCCGTCATAAAATGAAATACTCCCAGCAGATGCATGTGGCGCATAGCCATAATATAACGATTTATCTGAAGAAATTGAATCTTTAATGTCCAACGTAGATGTTCTCAACCTTACAGCATCTTCCAGAGCCGCAGAGGACACACTTTGTGTTGCAGCAGGATATCTTCCACCATGTAATATCTGTTCCTTTTTAACATCACCCTTCAGTAAAACCTCTCCTGTGTCCTTGGCAAGCTCTAAAGCTTGGTATAAGACTGATTTCGAGACTGGAGGCTTAAGACATGCAAGAAGAGCAGTTTCAGACAATGAAGGTGGCTCCCTGTGTAGAAATTGCCTTAAATGTGGAGAAAGGTACACATAAGTATCTACAGGCCCTAAGCTCTCACTACAGGCAGCAATAAGCCTTACAGCAGACCTTTTAACCCATTGAATTGGATGACATAGTAATGGAAGGGCCTTCCCAAATAAGCCAACGATTACCCTTTTCCTCAGATAACCGCTTTTGCACATCATGGTTAAGCAATCAAGCACGTTTACAACCACAGCCTCCATATCATCACTTAGTGCCTGTTCAAGATAGGGCAAGAGATATTCCTCAACACTTCTTGAACCAATGAAGTAGCAAACAACGACGATTTGACCAAAGTAAACTGCACGGAGTTGCTCATCATGGTCATTTAGAAATGCTGGGAGTATAGGAAGAAGAAAATCATTGCTTTGTCTGTGCCCAAAGAAGTAACATAGATAACCTATATCTTGCAGGAGAGCTCTGCGGACATTAGGTGTCTGCTTAGGTCCCATCACCAACTCTTGCACAATGTCATAAATATTTCTCCTCAGACGTGCAAGTTGACGATCAATTTTATCATCCTTCTTCTTTGCTGGTGCATCTGCAGACTGTGATGCAGCAGCCACCACTGATTTGTCTAGAGGCCCAGTATCAGCTATGCTCCGAGAACGAAGCAGGAATCTATAAGCTGTTAAAGCCAGCTTATAAATGTTACTAGCATAGCAAACTCTAACACTCTCCTCTGCATCATCTGGGAGCAAAGAAAGCATCGGGAGGATATACTCGGGGAATATCATTGCATCACTGATAGGGAAGTCTTGAACAAGACACAGAACATCAGACAAGGTTTCCAGAGCAGCACAGCGAACAATGGCAGCTGGATCTGAGAGCATTGCAATAACATAGGGAACAACCAGCTGTAAGCGACTATCATCATCTATGTATGTGGAAGAGATCTTCAGAAGAATGAGACTGGCCCTTCTCAGTTCTGGTTTTTTGACACTTCGTATGGATGAGCATATTAATGAGGCAAGCAAGACCATGCCTTCACAGCTCACCTTGGAGTGTGTCTGTTGGAAAATGTCAAAACTATAGGTATCTGATTGGGCATCATAACCAGACACTAAAGCAAGTAAGTTGCTCTTGGAGATTTTGTGCACATGGGATACATCATCGTTCTGAGCTGCCAAGATACTTGTAGTTTGACTTTGTGTTTCATTAGGCTGCTGCAAGGGCCCAATACCATTTGCACGTGAGACCATTGTGTCTCCATGGTTGTTCCTTTGCTCAACTTCCTTGAGAAGGAGATTGAGGTCTCCAACAATCTGCCGATGGTCTCCAGGAATGTTTATCTTAACCAAAGATGCGCTTTGGGCAGATTCTCTCGGTGAATTTGCAGCTTGTCCTCCAATGCCTTTCTCCCCAGATACTTGAATTTGTTCACATGCTAAGCCACTTATCATCATGTCATGTATCCTTTCAAAATTTTCCTGTGTCTTCTCAATCTGTACAAATAAAGTATGTTAGGATGCTCATGGTGAAGAGTAGTGGATGGATCAGAGAATTAACACAAACTTCAACAATCCTTACCCTAGCATCTGAGCCAAGTGGAACAATATCCAAGAAAAACTTGTGCAGAAATCTTGAAAAATAGGTTGGAAAAACAACAGTTGCATATTTTTGCAGATAGCTTTTACATGATAGCCTTTCTTTGGGGTCCAACTGAATCATGTGAAGTACCATATCTTGGATACCAGCATCTTGTATCTGAAAGAACAAATTAACAGTGAGCACCTTGTCTTGTGATACATGATACAATGGGCAGAATGAATGGCTATTGCAATCCTGTTGGATAACATCAGCAAACACCAGCAGAATCAGTGGGAGATGCGCGCAAATGAAAGCATGTTCATACTTACTCCCTACACCATGCATTTTCAGTACATATGCTTCACAAACGAATTGCAAGTAAGAAGGAATGTATACCTACGGACTAGTCAAATTCGTATTAATTGATTTAGATCCACATAGAAAATATCTTTTTGCACGAAAGACAGTTAACCCTTTCCCTATTGTTTACTCAGTCAATGAAGATTCAGATATGGAAATTTTATCACCAGTTAAAGTTGTATGATTGCACTAAATTCAGCAATGGATCATCCACTTAAAATTGTCCATATGTATCCTCTTAGGGCCTGGGAAAAAACAAATCATGCAATGATAGGCGGTAGGTACTACTCTAAGGCATAGTCCAAGAGGTATGAAAAATTCAGTTTAAGACAAATATTTGGGCAGATAGCCAAACATATGAATCATAAAGTGTATACATTCACAATTCTCCTATTCTACGTGTGTTGTCATCCAACATTCCATGCCAGAACCTGAGAAGGTATTGCAACCACCAAGTTAAAAACAGAATACCCAAGTAATCAATTTTGTATGTGTTGGTCACAAAAATTCCAACATCAAACAAGATCACTGTGGGAAAAAAGAACATAACTGAATGAATTGTTGGTCCTACTTCCCAAGGAACAAGTATTACTGGCCCTATAGCAAGAAGCCAAGAAGTAATTCTGCAGGCACCCATGGAGCGACCAGGATGTTACAGTTGCTCAGAATGAATAACAGACATGTCAACCTCAAGTTCTATGTTAGAGAAACAACAGCTACAAAATAATTCAAAACAAATACAGAAACTATTTTGATGTAAAAAAAAACTATTTCAAGAGCAAGAAAAGAACAGAAAACCTTTTCTAGGGTATGTGTTGGATCATACTGGCCACGCCGATAAGCAAGCAGTTGTGAAAGCTCAAAAAGCGGCTGACCCTCCAGGAAAAGTTCAGCAAGAACGCACCTGGAAAGAAGGAAAAAATAGTTTGCCCATCAGTAAACAAGGAAATAATCCATCAGATCAGTTTATAATTTTAGCACAGTAGAGTACTGAAGAAAAGATAAGTAGCTAGTGAAGAAACACAGGAAAATCAACATCTTCATTTAAGTAACAACTCTTCTGATTTCTAACTGCACAGCACTCCTAAATCTCGATAAAGAAAAATGTGATTCAATATTTGTGAAAAATGCATGCCGCCTTAAATGAATCCAAAATAGCTCCAAATTCTTCCCCAGTATATAGTAAAACTCAGTACTTCACTGGTGGGTACATTGTCTCAAGGTGAAGATACAATGCATTGCAGCAACATACATCATGTATGGCTGACACAACAGGTCGATTGTAATATTCCAATAGCGATCAGATTTCATCTGATAAGAAAATTCCCCTTTTGTCACATAAAAAGGTCAAATGACAATACATCACATATGATCAAATTAACATGTTCAAGCAAACGATAGTGATCAGTAATCTATCATTAACATGCAAAATGGAAAGCACACATATCCCAATGGAAGAACACAACTCCCGACCAAATTAACAAAGATCTTCAACAAGACAACACTGCATACCCGAGAGAGAATATGTCCATAGATGGTTTGAGAGGTGCATCTGATGAAACTTGGGACTCGGCACCATGTTCGTGGAATCTCTGGAGAAAAAATGGAGTTTAGTTTATTTCACAGTACAAATAAAAATGTGCCATCAAAAAGAAGTTATAAGCTAACAAAGATATAGCATAAAAGTACATCACATTACAGCAGGATAACATTGTGAATGGATGTTGTGGTATGCTTCTTTCTTATTCTGGGTGCTCAGCAGAAGTTGTAAGTTCATGCCTGGAGCTGCTATTTTGTATGTACTATAGATTTGCTAACCTGTCTAAATTGGCCTGGTATAAATGTTTTTGGATCATTTATATAGTTTATCAATCAGAAATGCTTTTGTGAACCCAGTTGCTTTGGGTGGTGCTGTGTAAGTATTATACAGGCCTTTCTACTGATATATTCTTGTACTCCCTCTATTTCATATTAGAGGTCCCCGTTGTTTTGGTTCAGTTTCTCATTACAAAGCTTATGCTCTTACCTAAAACATCTATTAATTGCAGGCTTTTCCTATTGTACCCTCTTTTGAATGATGGAGATGCAGTGAGAGCAAGCATTTCAGTGAAGAGCATCTATTAACAAACTATGAGTAGCATGTAACAATTGTTACACCAATGAGAGCAAGAAAACTGAGATAAAGTGGATAAAAGAGCATTGAAGTTTTGAATATAATTTAGGTGAAGGGACTAACTTCAGGTGCGAGATAGCATCGTCGCCTTCCTCCAGTGTCGAAGAAGAAGGAAAAATCAGATGGATCATCATCCGGGATGTAAGTTGGTTTAAAAGACGCAAAGTCCGTGAGGTATAGCCAGTTCCATGAGGTAACCAGTACATTCTCACATTTTATGTCACCTAACATAAACAGCAGTGTAAATACAAATGAAAGAAAAACACTACTGCTCATATAACTTAAGAGAAAACCTTCTCACCATGGCAAACTCCCTTGCTATGGCTCTGCTCCACAGCATGTATTAACTGCACAACCAAATTGAGCTAAGTCGACAACCATATCTGGAAAGGAAAGGAATGAAGAACGACTCTTACATGTGCCACTAGTTTAAGGCTACACTTAGCAAAGAGGCTGTACAACTTCCTATAGAAGACCCCCCAACATGATCAACTCTTTCACCTTTGTGCAACAAAAAAGGAAGAATGGCGCACCTGAAAAGCAAGCCACTTCTTCTCAATTTGACTGAGGAAAGGGCGTGTACTAAGTCTATCATGCAGATTGCTGTAGGAGTACTGCCTCAGGAGGTATGCTGCCTTATCTGTCTGAAACCAGACCTGAAAAACATACGAAGCTGTGTCAGCATGTCAACCAAGGGAGAGACATAGCATGTCTTCATAACAAAGCCACTCCCATCACATTGAAAGGTTATATGTGATATTTCAGTGTTGATGCATGTATCATCCTGTGAGGAAACACCCATGTCTAACTGCCCATCAGAATTTAACCTGACATCATCCATAAATAGTCCAGGAAGCAGAAGCCCATAAAGATGATAGTATAACAAGCAAGCAAATCCTAAACACAATTGACTATAAATCCAGCCCTGCTGCCTCAGCTGATACACATGACAGCTAAAATTCCCACCAGAGATAATACAACTTGACATAGGAAAATCGCTAAACCTCACTAAATTTCACAAGATAACGCATTGATAAACAGCTCCGGGGTTATTGCTAGTAATTTTCATGGGGAACAAACAGCAGAGCGAGGCCTGACCTGGAAGGGCCAGACGTGGGAGCCCTCGAGCCCCTGGAACGCCCTGCGGATCCGCTCCAGCCTCCGCTCATGGTCCTGCGAGGCGACAGGCAGATCTTCTCAGGACCTCCCACCCGAAGGGGGAAGGAAGGGGATGCGGATGCGGCGGTTACTGATTACCTTGAGGTCGAGGGGCTCCCCGGCGCGCTTGAAGTAGACCTTGACGAGGAGGAGGCCCTCGTCGTGCTTGCAGAGGACGGACTTGAGGAAGCGGCCGCGGCTGACGAGGTCGAGCAGCACGAGGTTGTAGGTGGAGGGCAGGTCGTGCAGGTAGTACTCCGTCGCCGACGCCTGCGTCGTCCGCGCGATCTTGTTCCCCATCTCCGCCTCGGCGCCCCTCTGCCTCTCCTGTCCCCGCCGCCGCGGCGGAGGGGGCTCGGCTCGCCGGGGCGGAGGCGGGGCGGCGGGGTTTTGCTTCTGGGCGCGGGTTTCCGCGGAGGGGAGGTGCGTGGCGTGGGGCGGAGGCGATCGATGGGGTCTGATGAGAGACGCCGGTTGAATTGGGGGAGAAGAGAAGGAGGCTGGACCGCGGAGGTGTGTCGTGTTGGGCTCTCCAGCGGAAACCAATCCAACCCCCTGCTGGCCTGATTCTGATCCGGTGGGAAAGGAACCCGGTTCGGTTTACAAAACCATTAGTACCGACTTTTCTTTTGAGAAACATTTGTTCTTTATTTTCAAAAAAAACAATGTAGTAGTACTATGGTGTAGAAGTATTCAGATTTGTCAGAGTCGTGCCCCGAGGCTGAGATGGGGACGACACAGCCAACCGCGACGTCCCTGACGACATGGCCAGGACCTCACCGGAGATAGGACGACACAATGTGGGAGGAGATGGAGGGGGCTGGGCGGAGAACCCAACTAGAGGAGGAGACTCGGCTGGAGGAGGAAGGTGCAGAATCAGCCATCGAATTTCAGTCAAAAAAATTCGACTGAAACATCTTCTTTTTTCAAGCAACTGTCCCAAGGTATTTTGTATTACCTCCTTCCCAAATTAGTTGTCCTAGGTTTATCTAGATACGTATGTATCTAACAAGACAACTAATTCGGGACGGAAGCGGTACATCATAGGGATACATGAACATGCGTTAAATACTCGAGTTATAACGTCGTGGAGTAGGCAAACACGAGTAACTTCCGCCCCGAAGAAGTAGGATCACACGAGGCGATCAAGGGAGGCGACGAGGGTTTCCTTGCATGTCGCCGGTTCCCTCTCTCTCCGTCGGCCGCTCCGACGGCGGGAGGGAGGGGAAACCTCGGGTCTGTTCGCTTGGTGGGTGTCTGGTAGGGTTAGGGTTGAGGGAGACGCTGCCGAGGCCATTGCGGCGATGTCGCATTGAAATAAGTTTCTCCGGGCTCCGTTCGCGGTCAGGTGAGGCTTTTGCCTTCGTCTAGGAGCCAACGGGTTTGGGGATCCCCAGATCTTGTCGAGGTCGCGGGCTATGGTGGCTGGAGGTCCATCGGTACTGGCCGTTTGGGTCCTCAGATGGGCGATGGATGCAGGGAGACGAAGACCTTTCTTCTTCCTTGTTGGTATGATTTGCTGTTGTTGTTCCTCTCCTTCCTCTGCGCTGATGCTGGTGAGAAATCCTGCTTTGTCCGTGCGGATGGCCCGGCCGCGGTGCTGGACCGGTCAAATGACTCGAGCTCTCTTCCTTCCAGAAGGGACACTTTTCACGGTACTCAAAGCCATAGATGGCGACGGCTGTTGCAGGTGTGTTGGATTGATGTTCATGCCCTCTCAGCGCTGGTGTCAAGAATGAAGGAAGCAACGTGGCGGCAATTATACCGTGGTTGAAGATGATGACCTGTTTGTGACTAGTTGCAGATCTTTCTGCTGCAGGGGTCTTCTCTCAAGATTCAGGGATCATGACACAGGGCTCCGGATATCTTCTTGTGTTACGGTTGTCTTAGGATACTCTAGGTGTTCATGGTCCTTTGTGTTTGCGTTTCAGTGTGCTTGTAAGGGTCAACTACTTTGTTCTGATTCGTGATATGAATGAAAAAATTCTCAAAAAAAAAAAATTTACTCGAGTTATGACTGGCAAAGTGAACGCTACTAATTCACCATTGTTCTCCATGGTATGATTTAGCAAACAAAAACATGAGTCAGGATGCTTGCACTTGCAATACATCAAACATGATAGCCTACACGCACAATGCAGCTTGTCGGAGACTCTCGGCTGACACTGGGACTCGAGATGCTGCTGCAAGTACACCGAATTGGTGGTTGGAGCTTCGATTGGTGTCCCAGCTTCGGCCTGAAGAGAAGATGCAGCATCAAATTCCTAGCCTTTTATGCCGAGGGCCAGTTAAGCTCCTGTAATGGACATGAAAGATCAGGCGTGAGCTAGTGGATGTGGAAAGGAAAAGAGGGGCTTAAGCATGTGGAATTCTTACTACTACTATTGATGGCCACTGGCATCGTGAGGCGGCTCTTCGCTTCCGTTTCCAGATTCTGCAACATGTTTTCCCGTTAGTCAGAAAGGAAACAACAGCGATAAGAGATGGCTGTGGTGTCAGGAGCAAGCAAGTACCGGTAATAGCTGCCAGATTTTCCTCTTTGTACATTCCAAGAGGTGACCCGTGCACGGATAAGAGCATCTCGCCATTCTTGGGTTGTCTTACTGATTTTGGTGTCATGCCAAAAGAGAGCCGACTACTCATGGCCTGTTCAGGGTTATGTTACAGCACAATATGTGAGCTCAAAAGGAGATTCAAGATCAAACATTTCATGTCAAGAGGGTTAAACACAAACCCCGGGTGTCTGTAGAGAATCTGGTGCTCCAATCGTTTGGCTTTCGGGCAGCTCACTCCAATTCTTCAAAGGAACAGAGAAAAAAAAAAGAATTGTCAACGGTACAGCAAAAACATCCGATATCATCACTGTACAAAAGAAATACTTACAAAGTTGTTAAAATCAAAAGTGCTCTCGATGAAGTTCTTCTGCACTGCACACATCATATAAGGTGAGAAGATCATTCAAGTCAAGCTGCTTTGGTGCCTATAGAAGTACATCAACAACAAGTAGATAGCATTTGAACCTGAATCTCCTGAGAAATGAAAACCAGCAGCAGTTGCCAATGACGTGATCGAAGCTCGTGAAACCTTGTCATCCCTCTGGTCTCCATTTATGAGATCATCCCAGTCTTTCCATTTCAACTCAAGCTCACCCTGCTCTTCGTTCCGTACAACTGACACGTTGGGCAAGTTCTCCTGAAAAAATTGCAAGGCTGGTGTTTCTAGTTGCTCCTTGGACATGTAGGATCGCACCAGATGCAGCCGGGAGAGTACGCTCTCATTCTCTGCTGCTTGAATAGCTCTGATGGCAGCTTTCCGACGTACAACTATTTATTGAGGACAGTAGATTAGCAATTGAATCCTGATTATTGCATTAAGTTAAAGGACAGTGCCTCTATGATATGCATTCTTATTGTATTAAATACAGAGGAAAAAATCACAAGAATTCAGGTTTTGACATAGCAGCAGAAAGAGCTCCATTCAAAAGAATCGTAGTGAGAGTTTGGTCAGGCATGATAGAGCCAACTGCCTAGAGAATAAGATGTCGGTATATTTGCACTAGATTACAGCCTTCTCATTGACATTAGATTTGAGAGTTTGATCAGGCATGATAGAGCCAACTGCCTAGAGAATAAGATGTCGGTATATTTGCACTAGATTACAACCTTCACATTGACATTAGATTTCAAAGTTCAGCCTAAAAAGTGGACTGTATCCTACATTCCTACTGACTGCCAGTGCCAGGACAAATTGGGGATGGTGAATCCTTTGGAGCAGGCTTGAACCAAAGATCCCCGACACTGAAGAAGGTATGTTGCTTCCTCAAGATAATTTAAGCCGTCACTTTACATAGATTCATTCACTGACGCTTTAAGCAGAGAAGAATAGTAAAGCAGTAAAATCGGCTTGTGCTGCATCCACATAAACTCTTGGGAGTCAATCACATGGCTCCTACGCTTTACCTTCTTCCAACGGCGACCAACACGGAACGAAAGTTCATATGGCAGCCACGGGGGCCAAGAAATGCAGTGCAGCGGCGACAGACGACCTACGGCGGTGAGCGGCGGCACGAGTACGACGGCGCTCTTCCTCCTCCCTCTATCTTTCTTTCCCCCGCGCCTACTGCTTGGTGTAGCTAGCCGCGAATTTAGCATCTAAAACTGACTTCGGGCGGGGCGGATTGGGGGGAGGGAGTTAGGGCTCGGGGGCACGTACACTCTTGGTCGGCGGACCACCGCAGCTTCTCCTCCACCGACGCGTCGGGGCCGGGCGGCTTGGGCGGCGACGGCGGCGGCTGCTGGGCGGCGGGGCGAGCCCCCCGCTTCTTCCTCGGCGGCATCGCCGCGGGCTTGACGGGAAGGGGAAGGGCGGATTTGGGGAATTGGGGGCTCGGGGAGCTTGGTTTGAACGGGGGAGAGTGGGATCTGTGTGGGGGGAAATGAGGGATTTATTTTGGGTATTGTATTGCCATGAGGCCCATGGTTAGCTGGGCTCGTAGAGCCCGCGTGAGAGCCCATTGTTGTACTTTTTTTTTCAGATTCTAAAAACAAACTATTTTTTTCTTTCAGAATTGTTGTTTTTTAAACACATGGTACAGGCACGACGCTCAAATGCACACGCACTCACTTGTATGAACGCACGTATGCACCAAATAAGCACTTCGGAGAGATTGAGTCAGTAGTTTTTCAACTTATGATTTGCGGCCCAACTTTTTGAAGTATCTGTCCAACACCATCATACAATATATCATCTACAACCGGACTCATTAAATATCACCTCAAACATCCGCGGCGTGCCTAGGCATGTTCATTGACAGTGGCCGATGACCCGTCAATTGTCTGTGTCTACAATTACATCCTTCATATCAAATCCTCAAATTCATACATTCTGGTGCAACATAAGGTAAGCACGCATAGGTTATGTAGATCAGACACCTAGCTCATCGTACATGTCATCAGAATAGCAAAAATTGGCATGTTCTAAATACTAGAGTTATGAAGAAAGTCCACCCATGACTGCCCTTGCGTCTTTGTCGTCGTAGCGCTAGAAGACGCAACACGGGTCAAGGCGGATTTGCTCGCTCCTAGAGTTGTAGGGGTCGGATGCGGCATTGTCATCCTCGTCCTCCTCGTCCAAAGAGTGTACGAACATTGCAGGTTTGCTCCACTGCGAAGGCACGCGCGGCCCGGGCTTGCCGCTTCGCCCAGATATGGGCATAGGTGTCTTCGCTGGTGTCGATGTCAAAACCGGCGGATCTCGGGTAGGGGGTCCCGAACTGTGCGTCTAGGCCGTATGGTAACAGGAGGTAAGGAACACGATGTTTTACCCAGATTCGGGCCCTCTTGATGGAGGTAAAACCCTACGTCCTGCTTGATTAATATTGATGATATGGGTAGTGCAAGAGTAGATCTACCACGAGATCAAGGAGGCTAAACCCTAAAAGCTAGCCTATGGTATGGTTGTTGTATGATGAAGTTGTCCTACGGACTAAAACCCTCCGGTTTATATAGACACCGGAGAGGGTTAGGGTTACACAAAGTCGGTTACAATGGTAGGAGATCTTGAATATCTGCATCGCCAAGCTTGCCTTCCACGCCAAGGAAAGTCCCATCCGGACACGGGACGAAGTCTTCAATCTTGTATCTTCATAGTCCTGGAGTCCGGCTAAAGGTATAATCCGGCTACCCGAACACCCCCTAATCCGGGACTCCCTCGGTAGCCCCTGAACCAGGCTTCAATGACGACGAGTTCGGCGCGTAGATTGTCTTCGGCATTGCAAGGCGGGTTCCTCCTCCAAATTCTTCATAAAAGTTTGTAAACACCAAGAGTAGTGTCCGACTCTGCAAAATAAGTTTCCACGTATTGCCATAGAGAGAATAATATTAACACAAATCTAATCTGCTGACGTATTCCGCAGCGTGACATCACACTACGGCCAAGCCTTTATTTGAATTGTTTTCACTTTTCCACCTCAGCGTGTTTTGCGAGGCGGTTTCCTTGGCACGTCTTGTCAAAGCAGAGATCGTGTCCCCTTTATTTATGGGATTCTCATCAATACGGCGTGGGTAACCCAATCGTGCCCGTTAGCATGTCTTCTCGATTAAAGGCGAGTCCCAAAGGGTTGCGGGGAGGGCTCCTGGTATTCAACCTCTTATAAAGAGACCAAGGCCTTACTCCTTTTCTCCAATCTCAAAACAAGTTCACCCGTCGCCTCGAGTTCCAACACCCTAGGCTCCAGATTCCAGGCGCTTCGGACCTTCGACAATGTCCGGTTTCGACCTTCAAGGCCGATGGATGCCCTCCTCCGTCACGGAGGAGGACGTGCTAAAGTTGAGAGAGGCTAAGTTCTTGACCGTCGAAATTTTGCATAGGTTGCCTGCTCAAAGGCAGGCTATTCCCAGTCCCCAGCTCGGTGAGAGCGTAGTGTTCATGTCTCACTTCCTTCGGGGGTTAGGCTTCCCGATGGATCCCTTCGTGAGGGGGCTGATGGTCTATTATGGGCTGGAATTTCATGACTTAGCTCCGGAGTCCATCCTCCACATTTCCTCATTCATCGTTGTGTGCGAAGCGTTCCTCCGTGTTACTCCTCACTTCGGATTATGGCTCAAGACTTTTGGAGTGGAGCCGAAGATGATCGAGGGACGACACGCAGAGTGCGAAGGGGCTGTCATAAGTAAGAATGCTGATGCTCCATGGCCCGAGGGCTCCTTTCAAGAGGAGCTCGGCTTGTGGCAACGAGAGTGGTTCTATATCACCGCTCCTAGGAGCACCAAGTGGGTGGCGCCTCCTGCCTTTCGCTCGGGTCCCCCACCACGGCTAGCGTCATGGGTCAACAAAGGATTAGATTGGGGGTTATCCAAAGACGTGCCCTTGTTGCAAGGCCGCATTAGGGATCTCTTAGAAAGAGACCTCAACCTGGTCAAGGTGACGTAGGTCATGCTGATTTGCCGAACACTGCCCGGCAAACGTCGCTCCCTTCGTCTGTGGGAGTTTAATCCGGAGGGACCACGAGCTCTTCAACATTTTATGGGCGCAACGCCCGTGGAGATGTATAAAATGTTCTTCGGATCACAAGCAATGTGTCCGGATTTGACCGAGGACGCAGGTTTAAGCTGCAATCGCCCGGATACTCAAGTAAGTAATCTTGTGCGAGGACTCGCTATCTGTAAAATTGTCATAAATTCGCCCCTAAAAGAGTTGTCCTTTTAAACAGGAGTGGATAGCGAAGGCAAAGCTGATCAGGTGTCCGGCTCCCCTTCCTGAGACCAGGCCGGATCCCGAGCTAGTCAGGATGTTGAAGATCGTGCCTTTGGAGGGAAGTGAGGGAGAGGACAAGGAAACTATGGCCTCCTCGAAGGAGGCTGCTCCGAAGGGGAGAACCGACAATTCCTCTCCTAAGGGGAAGAAGAGGGCCACCTCTGACGACCCGGAGACCATGGCCTCAAAGCGGGGGGAAAAGTCCTCATCAGAGGGTCCGACGCCGGGGAGATCCTCGGCCGAACTACGTGCTCAAAGGGATCAGCCCTCCAGCGAGCCGTAAGTGGAGAAAGATTTTCCTTTAGAGGGATGAGAGAAATCCTTGCTTTTTATCTGAGAAGATTAACCGAAATTTTACTTTGTAGCTCGGACCTCAGCCCTTCTCAGCAGAGCTCGTCTTCGGGGGATCTTCTTCCGGAGATGATAGAGAGTGGAACGCCTCCCCCTGCCGTACCGCCTGGCGAGGCGGGCGACCCTAAGGTGTTGTCGCGGAGGGTTTCTCGGAATCCGGCAGGGGTGGAAGGTGGCCATATGTCCCCCCAAGGTTCTCCGCGTCCGACCTTTGACGGAGGTCATAGGACGAGTCCGGCACCGTCCGATGCGCGGTCGGAGGAGCTGATGATTCTGCTGGGGCGAGCTTCTATCTCAGAGGAGCACCATGCATTGATGGGTACGGTGATTGGAAGGATTTCGTCCGCGGAAAGCGGATTGCACGAGGCCGTCAGAAGTTTTGCTGACGGGTTTTGATGTACCTTTGATAATGTACTTCTTTGTCAGTTGCGCATAAACAAGATGCACCCTATGTAGATAGTAGCCCCTGAGACTCTGTGCATTGTCAAAATTGATGGCGCACAGAGGATCATAATCCCAGGTCTAAAATGTCGCCTTTGTATACAGGTGGCGAAGTGTCCGGAATCGAGCCGAACTGATGATTTTGCCGAACTAAAGCGGCAACTTGACGTGGCAGATGCCGACATCGCGCTCGTCAACGAGCGGCTTGATGAGGCTCAAGGTATGCAATTCCTCGGGCGGCATCTGGTAAGAGGAGCTTTATGCCAGTATCTTACAATGTGTGTGCTTGACGCAGATGGTGCGGCCGCCATGGAGAGTCTTCGGGCGGAACTTGCCCGAGCTAAGGAACAAGCCAGGAAAAGTGATGCGGCTGCCGAGAAGGCCCTTGAAGAGCTGAGAGCCGAACAGGCTGCTCACTGCCGAAGCAAGAAGTAGATGGCCGTGATGGCCCTGAAGTTAAAAAGTGCTGCTGACCGTTGCAAGTTTCTTGAGAAAGAAGACCGGGCGAGATAGACGGACTTAGAGAAGGCCGTTGCTGATGCCAAGGACGCTCGCTCTGCGATGAGAGCTGCGAAGGAGGAGCTGCGTCAGGCCGGACAGATTGCGGCTGGAAAGCCCTTTATGCCGCGGAGGAAGTTTTGCGATCCGAAGTTTGCTCCGTTGGACCGGATGTGGAGTGCGGAGGACACCTATCTGGATTTGGCAGCGAGTGCTGCTGATGCAACCGAATACTTTCGAGATCAAGAAGATCGCGAAGTGGAAAGGCTTTTCTGGTCGCAGTTCCAGAATCCAGAGCGTCCACTGGCAGTGGACGATCGTCTGGCTCAATGGGCCGAACTGAATAGATTGTCCGGACTCGCCATGAAGTGCGTCATGGGTCATCTGTGGCCGGGAAGATCGGAGCCGAAGAGTTATTTCAGCTTGGTGCAGCAATTCCTTGACGCGGTGCCACGTATCAATGCAATGAAGAGGTCAGCATGCATAGAGGGCGCGTGGATGGCTCTTGCCCGTGTCAAGACATACTGGGCAGAGATGGAGACCTCCGTTGTTGCATCCCGAGATTCGGACAAAAGCTGAGTACCCTCTGAGCACTATTTTCAGGAAGTCCTTGAAGGCGCTCATGTAATAGAGACGCAATGCTCGAAGGATGCTATGTTCTGATAGCATATGTAATTATAAAGCAGTATTTTGATGAATTGTAGTAGCCTTTTATACTTAAGCCTTCAAGTATTTGGAACACCTCCTGTGCGGCCGTTTTAAGATATATATACAAAATCTAAAAGATTGCAGTCGTTGGCTTCAGCCCCCACACACATAGTGCGGGGGTGTTCGCAGAAGGCGCATTTTCACACTTAATCCAACGTCTTGGTCCTACAAAGGAGGTGATAGCGCAGCGAGCTAGGCAACCAGACTATAATGCTTTAACACTTTCACTTAGCCATAGGAGCTTGACAATGGGACTATTTAGGTAGCACCTGGTGGCGACTGCGCTCGCCCGAATTCGGGGTGCGTATGTGCCTGGCCGGGAAACGGCCCTTCGTTAATGCGGAGGAATCCTACAGATTCCGGAGAGTCATCGAGTGGTTGACCAGTCTCACGCCATATCATGACAGTCGGTTTTCGGCTTTCTCTACTGAGGTGCTCGCCTGGCCGAACCAGGGCACAATCGCAGTAGTTCTCCTGGTGCCGCCTTAGCCGATAGAGCGGAACGTAAGGCGGCCGAACACAGGAGCCGGGCAACCCAACATTTGACCAAAATCATGACTCGGAGCTGATGCATATAAGGCCAAACTCATGACGCCGAACACTCCCTAAGGTATTCAGTCTTTATGAGAGCGGGCGAGGTAACGCTCTAAGGTATAAGCCCCTAGTGTCCAGGTACGCGCAAGAATTCTGACGTGGCCACATGCCAAAACGCCAGCCTCCTCCTTGGTCATAGAACCAGGGGATGTGTATCAACAAGAGACAGTAAAAAAGGTTTACGCAGGGTCTTAATCTGAAAAGAATCCTTGGAACGGGTCCCTATTGCACGTCTGCGCCTGTGTCTCCGTTGTGCCGTATCCTGGACGGGCACAGCACGACGTTCATCTGTAAAAAGAGAGCAACTAAGTTGAAAAAGGGGCGTGCCGAACAAAAGTTATATGAAATAAACAAAGTGTAAAGTAAAATATGAAAAATTGAGCTTTATTGTCTCTTATTTTATACGTGTGAAGCCCCTAGTGCAGGGGTATATGGCCACTAAGCCTTTATCAATGATACTTTTGTGCCGGACTCGTCTATCCGTGTCCGTGGTCTTAATAACCTGTTCCAATGTTCTGGCTGGTGAAGCCGTTGTATTGTGGGGCTGTTAAAGCGGCCGCACAATCCTCCGCTTGGGGGAGGTGTTCTCACTGCTTCCCCTTTAAGGAGATGATGCCGCATGGACCGGGCATCTTAAGCGTAAGAGATGCATAATGCGGTATTGCGTTAAAGCGGGCGAAAGCTTCGCGTCCCAGTAGTGCTTGATAGCGACTTGAGAATGGGACGATGTGGAAAGTCAGCTTTTCGCGACGGAAGTTATCAGCAGAGCCAAAAATAACCTCGAGCCAGAGAAAACCCATGCAATGGGTGTCCGGACCTGGCATTACTCCTTGAAAGGAGGTTTTGCTGTGGCGAATTTTTTTTGGGTCGATCCCCATGTGGCGGATTGAGTCCTGATATATCAGGTTGAGTCCGCTGCCACCGTCCATAAGGACATTTGAAAACTGGAGTCCGCCAATTATTGGATCGAGTACCAGGGCAGTCCAGCCTGGGTTCCTGACACTTCTAGAATAATCCAGATGATCGAAGATGATTGGTTTTGACAACCAGTGGCGGGATTCCTTTGGGATAGGCCGTGGGGCGCGTACCTTTATGGGCGCCGCATGTTTTGTTATGTGAAGTAAGTTTACTATTTTTACTTCTTGTGGGAAATTCTTTTGTTTCCTGGTACTCTGCTTTTGGGGTTCGTCCTCGTCTTCGCTTGGTGTGTCGAGCCCCTTGTGTTCGGCGTTGAGTCTGCCGGATTGTTTGAAAACCCAACAATCTCTGTGGGTATGGTTAGCAGGCTTTCCGGGAGTGCTGTGTATTTGACATATCCTATCCAAGATTTTGTTTAGGTTGGATAGGTCGTCCCTGTTATCTTGGAGGGGCAGCTTTTTCTGATTCTGTCGTGAGCTTTTGAATCCGGCGTTGACTGCCGTGCTCTTCGGACTTTTTTCCTTAGTCCGGCGACGGTCCTTATTACGTCGCGGTATTCCGTTTTCATCCCTAGTTTCGGATGTACTTGGGTCACTGGTGCTGCATCTTGCCAACCAGCTGTCCTCTCCTGCGCAAAAGCGGGTCATGAGGCTTGTTAGTGCGGCCATTGTTCTTGGCTTTTCTTGGACGAGGTGTCTGGCGAGCCATTCATCTCGGACATTATGCCTGAAAGCCGCTAAGGCTTCAGCGTCCGGACAGTCGACTATCTGATTCTTTTTAGTAAGAAATCTATTCCAGAATTGCCGAGCTGACTCTCCAGGCTATTGAGTTATGTGACTAAGATCGTCTGCATCCGGAGGGCAGACATAGGTCCCTTGAAAATTTGCTCGGAAAGCGTCCTCGAGCTCTTCCCAACTTCCGATTGTGTTTTCAGGAAGGCTTTTGAGCCAATGCTGGGCTGGCCCTTTAAGCTTGAGGGGTAAGTATTTTATGGCGTGGAGGTCATCTCCTCTAGCCATATGTATGTGGAGGATATAATCCTCGATCCAGACTCCAGGGTCTGTTGTTCCATCATATGCCTCTATGTTTACGGGTTTGAATCCCGCTGGAAATTCATAATCCAGGACCTCATCGGTGAAACATAGGGGGTGTGCGGCACCCCTGTATTTGGGTGTGCCGGATTCTGATAATGGCTTTATTGCATTGCTTGCGAGAGCTTGCTTTCTTGGCCCGTAAATGGACCTGGCTGGGCCATGATGCGAATCCTTAAGTGGGTCGCATGCCGGCTTAAGTGCGGCGCTGCTTGCCGCTTTATGCTGGCCATGGGGTCGTCTATCCGACCGTGTGGCTTTCTCACTTTTGGAATGCGAGGGCTCTAAGGCCTCCTCGTCGAATTCAGGCAGTAGCTTTCTCTTCGGATAGCTTTTGGTGTGGTGACTGTCGTCGTATTTGTCTGTGGTATTGATTACTTTACTCCATCTGATCCTGAGTGCATCTTCTGCAATTTTTAGCTTCCGCTTCTGCTTTTTCAGGCTGCGTGCAGTTGCAACGAGCCGTTTGTGGAGGTTCTTCTACTTCGTGGGCTTGTCCGGCGTAGGGTCGTCCGGAATGCCATTTTCGCCGGGGGAGGGATGTTCGGTTTCTCTATCTGGGTTGTCCTGTTGGGACAGTTGCTCTAAGGCATGCTCGTCGTCTACCGGCTCATCCTGCTCTATGGCTGGGTCTTTATCGAGGCGGGGCTTGGGTCGGTGTTTACGCCGATGCTTTGATTGTTTTTCGAGAGATCGATCCCTCTTTCCATCCCCGTTTTCCTCGTTGTTGCTTCCTTTAGGGGTATCCACCATGTACACATCGTGAGATGAGGTGGCTGTCCAATGCCCTATAGGCGTTGGTTCTTGGTTGTCTCCTGCATCGTCGTCCATACCGTCGATGTCTTCGGAGTCGAAGTCGAGCATGTCGGTTAAGTCGTCGACAGTGGCTACAAAGTGGGTGGTGGGTGGGTTTTGAATTTATTCATCATCCGAATCCCATCCTTGTTGACCGTAATCCGGCCAGGGCTCTCCTGATAAAGAGAGAGAGACTTTAGCGAATTCAGGATGTCGCCGAAGGGCGAGTGCTGAAAGATGTCTGCGGCGGTGAACTCCATTATCGGCGCCCAATCGGATTCGATCGGCAGGGGCGCGGGGGGCTCGGAGTTCGGGAAGGAATCCGGCTCCTCAGAGTCACGGGCCATGCGGAGTGCGGGGCTGGAGTTCGGCTCGATCGCTTCTGAGATCGCAGCCCCTGAGGCAGCGTCCAACCGCTGATCCTCGATCGGCGCAGTAGGCTCCGAATCAATGGTCGAAACCGATGCGTGTGCGGCCTCCAAGGCGCTATTCGGCGGCAGAGCTATATCATGCCCATCGAGACAGTGCGGCGCGTATTGGAAATATGGCCTAGAGGCAATGATAAAATGATTATTATATTTCCTTGTTCATGATAATTGTCTATTATTCATGCTATAATTGTATTATCCGGAAATCGTAATACATGTGTGAATACATAGACCACAATGTGTCCCTAGTGAGCCTCTAGTTGACTAGCTCGTTGATCAACAGATAGTCATGGTTTCTTGGCTATGGACATGGGGATGTCATTGATAACGGGATCACATCATTAGGAGAATGATGTGATGGACAAGACCCAAACCTAAGCATAGCACAAAGATTGTGTAGTTCGTTTGCTGTAGCTTTTCTGGATGTCAAGTATCATTTCCTTAGACCATGAGATTGTGCAACTCCCGGATACCGTAGGAGTGCCTTGGGTGTGCCAAACGTCACAACGTAACTGGGTGACTATAAAGGTACATTACAGGTATCTCCGAAAGTGTCTGTTGGGTTGGCACGAATCGAGACTGGGATTTGTCACTCCGTATGACGGAGAGGTACCTTTGGGCCCACTCGGTAATGCATCATCATAATGAGCTCAATGTGATCAAGTGGTTGATCACGGGATCATGCATTACGGTACAAGTAAAGTGACTTGCCGGTAACGAGACTGAACAAGGTATTGGGATACCGACGATTGAGTCTCGGGCAAGTAACGTACCGATTGACAAAGGGAATTGAGTACGGGATTGATTAGGTCCTCGACATCATGGTTCATCCGATGAGATCATCGAGGAGCATGTGGGAGCCAACATGGGTATCCAGATCCCGCTGTTGGTTATTGACCAGCGAGTCGTCTCGGTCATGTCTGCTTGTCTCCCGAACCCGTAGGGGTCTACACACTTAAGGTTTGGTGACGCTAGGGTCGTATAGATATGAGTATGCAGTAATCCGAAAGTTGTTCGGAGTCCCGGATGAGATCCTGGACGTCACGAGGAGTTCCGGAATTGTCCGGAGGTGAAGAATTATATATAGGAAGTGTAGTTTCGGCCATCAGGAAAGTTTCGGGGTCACCGGTATTGTACGGGGACCACCGGATGGGTCCCGGGGGTCCACCGGGTGGGGCCACCCATCCCGGAGGGCCCCATGGGATGAAGTGGGGAGGGGAACCAGCCCATAGTGGGCTGGTGCGCCCCCCCCTTGGGCCCCCCATGCACCTAGGGTTGGGAACCCTAGGGGAGGGGGCGCCTCCACTTGCCTTGGGGGGTACTCCACCCCCTTGGCCGCCGCCCCCCTAGGAGATCCCATCTCCTAGGGCCGGCGCACCCCCCTAGGGGGCCTATATAAAGGGGGGGGAGGGAGGGCAGCCGCACCTCAAGTCTTGGCGCCTCGCTCTCCCCTGCTACACCTCTCCCTCTCGCAGAAGCTCGGCGAAGCCCTGCTGCGTTCACTGCTGCATCCACCACCACGCCGTCTGCTGGATCTTCATCAACCTCTCCTTCCCCCTCGCTGGATCAAGAAGGAGAAGACGTCATCCGCTCCGTACGTGTGTTGAACGCGGAGGTGCCGTCCGTTCGACACTTGGTCATCGGTGATTTGGATCACGGCGAGTACGACTCCATCATCCCCGTTCTCTTGAACGCTTCCGCTCACGATCTACAAGGGTATGTAGATGCATTCTCCTCTCGTTGCTAGTTGACTCCATAGATTGATCTTGGTGAAACGTAGGAATTTTTTTTGTTTTCTGCAACGTTCCCCAACAGTGGCATCATGAGCTAGGTCTATGCATAGTTACTATGCACGAGTAGAACACAAAGTAGTTGTGGGCGTCGATATTGTCAATTTGCTTGCCGTTACTAGTCTTATCTTGATTCGGCGGCATCGTGGGATGAAGCGGCCCGGACCAACCTTACACGTACGCTTACATGAGACCAGTTCCACCGACTGACATGCACTAGTTGCATAAGGTGGCTGGCGGGTGTCTGTCTCTCCCACTTTAGTCGGATCGGATTCGATGAACAGGGTCCTTATGAATGGTAAACAGAAATTGGCAATTCACGTTGTGGTTTTGGCGTAGGTAAGAAACGTTCTTGCTAGAAACCTATAGCAGCCACGTAAAAACTTGCAACAACAATTAGAGGACGTCTAACTTGTTTTTGCAGCAAGTGTTTTGTGATGTGATATGGCCAAAAGTTGTGATGAATGATATATGTGATATATGAGATTTATCATGTTCTTGTAATAGGGATCACGACTTGCATGTCGATGAGTATGACAACCGGCAGGAGCCATAGGAGTTGCCTTTATTTATTTATGACCTGCGTGTCAACATAAACGTCATGTAATTACTTTACTATATTGCTAAAGTGTTAGCCATAGTAGTAGAAGTAATAGTTGGCGAGCAACTTCATGGAGACACGATGATGGAGATCATGGTGTCATGCCAGTGACAAGATGATCATGGAGCCCCAAGATGGAGATCAAAGGAGCTATGTGATATTGGCCATATCATGTCACTATTATTTGATTGCATGTGATGTTTATCATGTTTTTGCATCTTGTTTACTTAGAACGACGGTAGTAAATAAGATGATCCCTCATAATAATTTCAAGAAAGTGTTTCCCCTAACTGTGCGCCGTTGTGACAGTTCGTTGTTTCGAAGCACCACGTGATGATCGGGTGTGATAGATTCCAACATTCACATACAACGGGTGTAATACAGATTTACACACGCAATACACTTAGGTTGACTTGACGAGCCTAGCATGTACAGACATGGCCTCGGAACACAGAAGACCGAAAGGTCGAGCATAAGTCGTATAGAAGATACGATCAACATGAAGATGTTCACCGATGTTGACTAGTCCGTCTCACGTGATGATCGGACATGGCCTAGTCAACTCGGATCATGTTATACATAGATGACTGGAGGGATGTCTATCAAAGTGGGAGTTCATTGAATAATTTGATTAGATGAACTTAATTATCATGAACTTAGTCTAAAATCTTTACAATATGTCTTGTAGATCAAATGGCCAACGTTGTCCTCAACTTCAATGCGTTCCTAGAGAAAACCAAGCTGAAAGACGATGGCAACAACTATACGGACTGGGTCCGGAACCTGAGGATCATCCTCATAGCTGCCAAGAAAGATTATGTCCTAGAAGCACCGCTAGGTGACGCACCCGTCCCACAGAACCAAGATGTTATGAACGCTTGGCAGACACATGCTGATGATTACTCCCTCGTTCAGTGTGGCATGCTTTACAGCTTAGAACCGGGGCTCCAAAAGCGTTTTGAGCGACACGGAGCATATGAGATGTTCGAAGAGCTGAAAATGGTTTTCCAAGCTCATGCCCGGGTCGAGAGATATGAAGTCCCCGACAAGTTCTTCAGCTGTAAGATGGAGGGAAATAGTTCTGTCAGTGAGCACATACTCAAAATGTCTGGGTTGCATAACCGCCTGACTCAGCTGGGAGTTAATCTCCCGGATGACGCGGTCGTTGACAGAATCCTTCAGTCGCTTCCACCAAGCTACAAGAGCTTTGTGATGAACTTCAATATGCAGGGGATGGAAAAGACCATTCCTGAAGTATTTGCAATGCTGAAATCAGCAGAGGTAGAAGTCAAAAAGGAACATCAAGTGTTGATGGTGAATAAAACCACTAAGTTCAAGAAAGACAAGGGTAAGAAGAACTTCAAGAAGGACGGCAAGGGAGTTGCCGCGCCCGGTAAGCAAGCTACCGGGAAGAAGCCAAAGAATGGACCCAAGCCCGAGACTGAGTATTGCAAGGGAAGTGGTCACTGAAAGCGGAACTGCCCCAAATACTTAGCGGACAAGAAGGCCGGCATCACAAAAGGTATATGTGAATACATGTAATTGATGTGTACCTTACCAGTACTCGTAGTAGCTCCTGGGTATTTGATACCGGTGCGGTTGCTCACATTTGTAACTCAAAGCAGGAGCTGCGGAATAAGCGGCGACTGGCGAAGGACGAGGTGACAATGCGCGTCGGGAATGGTTCCAAGGTCGATGTGATCGCCGTCGGCACGCTACCTCTACATTTACCTACGGGATTAGTTTTAAACCTCAATAATTGTTATTTAGTGCCAGATTTGAGCATGAACATTGTATCAGGATCTCGTTTAATACGAGATGGCTACTCATTTAAATCCGAGAATAATGGTTGTTCTATTTATATGAGAGATATGTTTTATGGTCATGCTCCGATGGTGAATGGTTTATTCTTAATGAATCTTGAGCGTAATGCTACACATATTCATAGTGTGAATACCAAAAGATGTAAGATTGATAATGATAGTCCCACATACTTGTGGCACTGCCGCCTTGGTCACATAGGTGTCAAACGCATGAAGAAGCTCCATGCAGATGGACTTTTAGAGTCTCTTGATTACGAATCATTTGACACGTGCGAACCATGCCTCATGGGTAAAATGACCAAGACTCCATTCTCAGGAACAATGGAGCGAGCAACCAACTTATTGGAAATCATACATACTAATGTGTGCGGTCCAATGAGTGTTGAGGCTCATGGTGGCTATCGTTATGTTCTCACCCTCACTGATGACTTGAGTAGATATGGGTATGTCTACTTAATGAAACACAAGTCTGAGACCTTTGAAAAGTTCAAGGAATTTCAGAGTGAGGTTGAGAATCAACGTGACAGGAAAATCAAGTTCTTGCGATCAGATCGTGGGGGAGAATACTTGAGTCACGAATTTGGCACACACTTAAGAAAATGTGGAATAGTTTCACAACTCACACCGCCTGGAACACCTCAGCGTAATGGTGTGTCCGAACGTCGTAATCGCACTCTGTTAGATATGGTGCAATCTATGATGTCTCTTACCGATTTACCACTATCATTTTGGGGCTATGCTTTAGAGACTGCCGCATTCACTTTAAATAGGGCTCCGTCGAAATCCGTTGAGACGACACCGTCTGAGTTATGGTTTGGGAAGAAACCTAAGCTATCATTTCTAAAAGTTTGGGGATGCGATGCTTATGTCAAGAAACTTCAACCTGAAAAGCTCGAACCCAAGTCGGAAAAATGCGTCTTCATAGGATACCCTAAAGAAACTGTTGGGTATACCTTCTACCTCAGATCCGAAGGCAAGATCTTTGTTGCCAAGAATGGGTCCTTTCTAGAGAAGGAGTTTCTCTCGAAAGAAATAAGTGGGAGGAAGGTAGAACTTGATGGAGTATTACCTCTTGAACTGGTAAGTGGCGCAGCTCAAGAAAATGTTCCTGAGGTGCCTGCACCGACTAGAGAGGAAGTTGATGATGGTGATCATGAAACTTCAGATCAAGTTGCTACTGAACTTCGTACGTCCACAAGGACACGTTCCGCACCAGAGTGGTAGGGCAACCCTGTCTTGGAAATCATGTTGTTAGACAACGGTGAACCTTCGAACTATGAAGAAGCGATGGCGGGCCCGAATTCCGACAAATGGCTGGAAGCCATGAAATCCGAGATAGGATCCATGTATGAAAACGAAGTATGGACTTTGACTGACTTGCCCGTTGATCGGCGAGCCATAGAAAATATATGGATCTTTAAGAAGAAGACAGACGCGGATGGTAATGTGACCATCTATAAGGCTCGGCTTGTCGCTAAGGGTTATCGACAAGTTCAAGGGGTTGACTACGACGAGACTTTCTCACCCGTAGTGAAGCTGAAGTCCGTCCGAATCATGTTAGCAATTGCCGCATTCTATGATTATGAGATATGGCAAATGGACGTCAAAACGGCATTCCTTAATGGTTTCCTTAATGAAGAATTGTATATGATGCAGCCGGAAGGTTTTGTCGATCCTAAGAATGCTGACAAGGTGTGCAGGCTCCAACGCTCGATTTATGGGCTGGTGCAAGCATCTCGGAGTTGGAACATTCGCTTTGATGAGATGATCAAAGCATTCGGGTTTATGCAGACTTATGGAGAAGCCTGCATTTACAAGAAAGTGAGTGGGAGCTCTGTAGCATTTCTCATATTGTATGTGGATGACATACTGTTGATGGGAAATGATATAGAATTCTTGGAAAGCATAAAGGCCTATTTGAACAAGTGTTTTTCAATGAAGGACCTTGGAGAAGCTGCTTATATATTAGGCATCAAGATCTATAGAGATAGATCGAGACGCCTCATTGGTCTTTCACAGAGTACGTACCTTGACAAGATTTTGAAGAAGTTCAAAATGGATCAGTCAAAGAAGGGGTTCTTGCCTGTATTGCAAGGTACGAGATTGAGCTTGGCTCAATGCCCGACCACGGCAGAAGATAGAGAGAAGATGAGTGTCGTCCCCTATGCCTCGGCCATAGGGTCTATCATGTATGCTATGTTGTGTACCAGACCTGATGTAAACCTTGCCGTGAGTTTGGTAGGAAGGTACCAAAGTAATCCCGGCATGGAACACTGGACAACAATCAAAAATATCCTGAAGTACCTGAAAAGGACTAAGGAAATGTTTCTCGTTTATGAAGGTGACGAAGAGCTCGTTGTAAAGGGTTACGTCGATGCTAGCTTCGACACAGATCTGGATGACTCTAAGTCACAAACCGGATACGTGTATATTTTGAATGGTGGGGCAGTAAGCTGGTGCAGTTGCAAGCAAAGCGTTGTGGCGGGATCTACATGTGAAGCGGAGTACATGGCAGCCTCGGAGGCAGCACACGAAGCAGTCTGGGTGAAGGAGTTCATTACCGACCTAGGAGTCATACCCAATGCGTCGGGCCCGATGACTCTCTTCTGTGACAACACTGGAGCTATTGCCCTTGCCAAGGAGCCTAGGTTTCACAGGAGGACCAGGCATATCAAGCGTCGGTTCAACTCCATTCGTGAAAGTGTTCAAAATGGAGACATAGAGATTTGTAAAGTACATACGGACCTGAATGTAGCAGATCCGTTGACTAAACCTCTCCCTAGAGCAAAACATGATCAACACCAGAATTCCATGGGTGTTCGATTCATCACAATGTAACTAGATGATTGACTCTAGTGCAAGTGGGAGACTGTTGGAAATATGCCCTAGAGGCAATAATAAAATGATCATTATATTTCCTTGTTCATGATAATTGTCTATTATTCATGCTATAACTGTATTATCCGGAAATCGTAATACATGTGTGAATACATAGACCACAATGTGTCCCTAGTGAGCCTCTAGTTGACTAGCTCGTTGATCGACAGATAGTCATGGTTTCCTGGCTATGGACATGGGGATGTCATTGATAACGGGATCACATCATTAGGAGAATGATGTGATGGACAAGACCCAAATCTAAGCATAGCAGAAAGATCGTGTAGTTTGTTTGTTGTAGCTTTTCTGGATGTCAAGTATCATTTCCTTATACCATGAGATTGTGCAACTCCCGGATACCGTAGGAGTGCCTTGGGTGTGCCAAACGTCACAACGTAACTGGGTGACTATAAAGGTACATTACAGGTATCTCCAAAAGTGTCTGTTGGGTTGGCACGAATCGAGACTGGGATTTGTCACTCCATATGACGGAGAGGTATCTCTGGGCCCACTCGGTAATGCATCATCATAATGAGCTCAATGTGATCAAGTGGTTGATCACGGGATCATGCATTACGGTACGAGTAAAGTGACTTGCCGGTAACGAGACTGGACAAGGTATTGGGATACCGACGATCGAGTCTCGGGTAAGTAACGTACCGATTGACAAAGGGAATTGAGTACGGGATTGATTAGGTCCTCGACATCATGGTTCATTCGATGAGATCATCGAGGAGCATGTGGGAGCCAACATGGGTATCCAGATCCCGCTGTTGGTTATTGACCAGAGAGTCGTCTCGGTCATGTCTGCTTGTCTCCCGAACCCGTAGGGTCTACACACTTAAGGTTCAGTGACGCTAGGGTTGTATAGATATGAGTATGCAGTAATCCGAAAGTTGTTCGGAGTTCCGGATGAGATCCTGGGCGTCACAAGGAGTTCCGGATATGTCCGGAGGTGAAGAATTATATATAGGAAGTGTAGTTTCGGCCATCGAGAAAGTTTCGGGGTCACCGGTATTGTACCGGGACCACCGGATGGGTCCCGAGGGTCCACCGGGTGGGGCCACCCATCCCGGAGGGCCCCATGGGCTGAAGTGGGGAGGGGAACCAGCCCATAGTGGGCTGGTGCACCCCCTCCCCTTGGGCTCCCCATGCGCCTAGGATTGGGAACTCTAGGGGAGGGGACGCCTCCACTTGCCTTGGGGGGTACTCCACCCCCTTGGCCGTCGCCTGTTGAGGAACGTTGCAGAAAACAAAAAATTTCCTACGGTTTCACCAAGATCCATCTATGAGTTCATCTAGCAACGAGTGATCGGATTGCATCTACATACCTTTGTAGATCACGCGCGGAAGCGTTCAAAGAACGGGGATGAGGAAGTCGTACTCGATGTGATCCAAATCACCGGAGATCCTAGCGTCGAACGGACGGCACCTCCATGTTCAACACACGTACGGTCAGCGTGACGTCTCCTTCTTGATCCAGCAAGGGGGGAGGAGAGGTTGATGAAGATCCAGCAGCAGAACGGCGTGGTGGTGGATGCAGGGGTCACCGCAGCAGGGCTTCGCCATTCTACTACGAGAGGGAGAGGTGTAGCAGGGGAGAGGGAGGCGCCAAGACTCAAAGGTGTGGCTGCCCCTCCCTCCCCCCTTTATATAGGCCCCCTAGGGGGTGCGCCAGCCCTAGGAGATGGGATCTCCTAGGGGGGGGGGGCGGCCAAGGGGTGGAGTGCCCCCCAAGCCAGGTGGGGCGCCCCCCCCCCCACCTTAGGGTTCCCAACCCTAGGCGCATGGGGTGGGCCAAGGGGGGCGCACCAGCCCACTATGGGCTGGTTCCCCTCCCCACTTAGTGTTGGGGAACACATTAATTTCAAAAAATTTCCTACGCACACGCAAGATCATGGTGATGCATAGCAACGAGAGGGGAGAGTATGATCTACGTACCCTTGTAGATCGCAACGGAAGCGTTGACACAACATAGAGGAAGTAGTCGTACGTCTTCTTCCCGGTCCGACCGGTCCAAGCACCGTTACTCCGGCACCTCCGAGTTCTTAGCACACGTATAGCTCGATGACGCTCCCCGGGCTCCGATCCAGCAAAGCTTCGGGGATGAGTTCCGTCAGCACAACGGCGTGGTGACGATGATGATGTTCTACCGACGCAGGGCTTCGCCTAAGCACTACAACGATATGACCGAGGTGGAATATGGTGGCAGGGGGCACCGCACACGGCTAAGGAACGATCACGAGGATCAACTTGTGTGTCTAGAGGTGCCCCCTGCCCCCGTATATAAAGAATCCAAGGGGGAGGGGGCGGCCGGCCAGGAGGAGGGCGCAGGAGGAGTCCTACTCCTACCGGGAGTAGGACTCCCCCCCCCAATCTTAGTTGGAATAGGATTCCCCGAGGGGGAAAGAGAGAGAGGGGGCCCGGCCACCTTGGGCTGCCCCTTTCTCCTTTCCACTAAAGCCCACTAAGGCCCATATAGCTCCCGGGGGGTTCCGGTAACCTCCCGGTACTCCGGTAAAATCTCGATTTCACTCGGAACACTTCCGATATCCAAACATAGGCTTCCAATATATCAATCTTTATGTCTCGACCATTTCGAGACTCCTCGTCATGTCCGTGATCACATCCGGGACTCCGAACTAACTTCAGTACATCAAAATGCATAAACTCATAATAACTGTCATCGTAACGTTAAGCGTGCAGACCCTACGGTTCGAGAACAATGCAGACATGACTGAGACACATCTCCGGTCAATAACCAATAGCGGGACCTGGATGCCCATATTGGCTCCTACATATTCTACGAAGATCTTTATCGGTCAGACCGCATAACAACATACGTTGTTCCCTTTGTCATCGGTATGTTACTTGCCCGAGATTCGATCGTCGGTATCCAATACCTAGTTCAATCTCGTTACCGACAAGTCTCTTTACTCGTTCTGTAATACATCATCTCACAACTAACATATTAGTTGTAATGCTTGCAAGGCTTATGTGATGTGCATTACCGAGAGGGCCCAGAGATACCTCTCCGACAATCGGAGTGACAAAACCTAATCTCGAAATACGCCAACCCAACATGTACCTTTGGAGACACCTGTAGTACTCCTTTATAATCACCCAGTTACGTTGTGACGTTTGGTAGCACCCAAAGTGTTCCTCCGGTAAACGGGAGTTGGATAATCTCATAGTTATAGGAACATGTATAAGTCATGAAGAAAGCAATAGCAACATACTAAACGATCGGGTGCTAAGCTAATGGAATGGGTCATGTCAATCAGATCATTTAATGATGTGATCCCGTTAATCAAATAAAAACTCATTGTTCATGGTTAGGAAACATAACCATCTTTGATTAACGAGCTAGTCAAGTAGAGGCATACTAGTGACACTTTGTTTGTCTATGTATTCACACATGTATTATGTTTCCAGTTAATACAATTCTAGCATGAATAATAAACATTTATCATGATATATAAGGAAATAAATAATAACTAAACGATCCATTTTGAACTTTTTCAAAACTTTGTCAAGGTATGTGGTTTGTGAAAGTCCAATTAAGCGTTTTGATCTATCTCTATAGATCTTAATGCCTAATATGTAAGCAGCTTCACCGAGGTCTTTCATTGAAAAACTTTTATTCAAGTATCCCTTTATGTTATCCAGAAATTCTACATCATTTCCAATTAGTAATATGTCATCCACATATAATATCAGAAATGCTACAGAGCTCCCACTCACTTTCTTGTAAATACAGGCTTCTCCGAAAGTCTGTATAAAACCAAATGCTTTGATCACACTATCAAAACGTTTATTCCAACTCCGAGAGGCTTGCACCAGTCCATAAAGGATCCCTGGAGCTTGCACACTTTGTTAGCTCCCTTTGGATCGACAAAACCTTCTGGTTGCATCATATACAACTCTTCTTCCAGAAATCCATTCAGGAATGCAGTTTTTACATCCATCTGCCAAATTTCATAATCATAAAGTGCGGCAATTGCTAACATGATTCGGACAGACTTAAGCATCGCTACGGGTGAGAAGGTCTCATCGTAGTCAATCCCTTGAACTTGTCGAAAACCTTTGCGACAAGTCGAGCTTTGTAGACAGTAATATTACCATCAGCGTCAGTCTTCTTCTTGAAGATCCATTTATTCTCAATTGTTTGCCGATCATCGGGCAAGTCAACCAAAGTCCATACTTTGTTTTCATACATGGATCCTATCTCAGATTTCATGGCTTCAAGCCACTTTGCGGAATCTGGGCTCACCATCGCTTCTTCATAGTTCGTAGGTTCATCATGATCTAGTAGCATGACTTCCAGAACAGGATTACCGTACCACTCTGGTGCGGATCTCACTCTGGTTGATCTATGGGGTTCAGTAGTATCTTGATCTAAAGTTTCATGATCATCATCATTAGCTTCCTCTCTAAATGGTGTAGGTGTCACTGAAACAGTTTTCTGTGATGCACTACTTTCCAATAAGGGAGTAGGTACAGTTACCTCGTCAAGTTCTACTTTCCTCCCACTCACTTCTTTCGAGAGAAACTCCTTCTCCAGAAAGGATCCATTCTTAGCAACAAATGTCTTGCCTTCGGATCTGTGATAGAAGGTGTACCCAACAGTCTCTTTTGGGTATCCTATGAAGACACATTTCTCCGATTTGGGTTCGAGCTTATCAGGTTGAAGCTTTTTCACATAAGCATCGCAGCCCCAAACTTTAAGAAACGACAACTTTGGTTTCTTGCCAAACCATAGTTCATAAGGCGTCGTCTCAACGGATTTTGATGGTGCCCTATTTAACGTGAATGCGGCCGTCTCTAAAGCATAACCCCAAAACGATAGCGGTAAATCTGTAAGAGACATCATAGATCGCACCATATCTAGTAAAGTACGATTACGTCGTTCGGACACACCATTACGCTGTGGTGTTCCGGGTGGCGTGAGTTGCGAAACTATTCCGCATTGTTTCAAATGTACACCAAACTCATAACTCAAATATTCTCCTCCACGATCAGATCGTAGAAATTTTATTTTCTTGTTACAATGTTTTTCAACTTCACTCTGAAATTCTTTGAACTTTTCAAATGTTTCAGACTTGTGTTTCATTAAGTAGATATACCCATATCTGCTTAAGTCATCTGTGAAGGTGAGAAAATAACGATATCCGCCACGAGCCTCAATATTCATCGGACCACATACATCTGTATGTATGATTTCCAACAAATATGTTGCTCTCTCCATAGTACCGGAGAACGGTGTTTTAGTCATCTTGCCCATGAGGCACGGTTTGCAAGTACCAAGTGATTCATAATCAAGTGGTTCCAAAAGTCCATCAGTATGGAGTTTCTTCATGCGTTTTACACCGATATGACCTAAACAGCAGTGCCACAAATAAGTTGCACTATCATTATCAACTCTGCATCTTTTGGCTTCAACATTATGAATATGTGTGTTACTACTATCGAGATTCAACAAGAATAGACCACTCTTCAAGGGTGCATGACCATAAAAGATATTACTCATATAAATAGAACAACCATTATTCTCTGATTTAAATGAATAACCGTCTCGCATCAAACAAGATCCAGATATAAAGTTCATGCTCAACGCTGGCACCAAATAACAATTATTTAGGTCTAATACTAATCCCGAAGGTAGATGTAGAGGTAGCGTGCCGACCGCGATCACATCGACTTTGGAACCGTTTCCCACGCGCATCGTCACCTCGTCCTTTGCTAGTGTTTGCTTAATCCATAGTCCCTGTTTCGAGTTGCAAATATTAGCAACAGAACCAGTATCAAATACCCAGGTGCTACTGCGAGCTCTAGTAAGGTACACATCAATAACATGTATATCACATATACCTTTGTTCACCTTGCCATCCTTCTTATCCGCCAAATACTTGGGGCAGTTCCGCTTCCAGTGACCAGTCTGCTTGCAGTAGAAGCACTCAGTTTCAGGCTTAGGTCCAGACTTGGGTTTCTTCTCTTGAGCAGCAACTTGCTTGCCGTTCTTCTTGAAGTTCCCCTTCTTCTTTCCTTTGCCCTTTTTCTTGAAACTAGTGGTCTTATTGACCATCAACACTTGATGCTCCTTCTTGATTTCTACCTCCGCAGCTTTCAGCATTGCGAAGAGCTCGAGAATAGTCTTGTTCATCCCTTGCATATTATAGTTCATCACGAAACTCTTGTAGCTTGGTGGCAGTGATTGGAGAATTCTGTCAATGACACAATCATCTGGAAGATTAACTCCTAATTGAATCAAGTGATTATTATACCCAGACATTTTGAGTATATGCTCACTGACAGAACTGTTCTCCTCCATCTTGCAGCTGTAGAACTTATTGGAGACTTCATATCTCTCAACTCGGGCATTTGCTTGAAATATTAACTTCAACTCCTGAAACATCTCATATGCTTCATGACGTTCAAAACGCCGTTGAAGTCCCGATTCTAAGCCGTAAAGCATGGCACACTGAACTATCGAGTAGTCATCTGCTTTGCTCTGCCAAACGTTCATAACATCTGGTGTTGCTCCTGCAGCAGGCCTGGCACCCAGCGGTGCTTCCAGGACGTAATTCTTCTGTGCAGCAATGAGGATAATCCTCAAGTTACGGACCCAGTCCGTGTAATTGCTACCATCATCTTTCAACTTTGCTTTCTCAAGGAACGCATTAAAATTCAACGGAACAACAGCACGGGCCATCTATCTACAATCAAACATACATAAGCAAGATACTATCAGGTACTAAGTTCATGATAAATTTAAGTTCAATTAATCATATTACTTAAGAACTCCCACTTAGATAGACATCCCTCTAATCTTCTAAGTGGTCACGTGATCCAAATTAACTAAACCATAACCGATCATCGCGTGAAATGGATTAGTTTTCAATGGTGAACATCATTATGTTGATCATATCTACTATATGATTCACGCTCGACCTTTCGGTCTCCGTGTTCCGAGGCCATATCTGCATATGCTAGGCTCGTCAAGTTTAACCTGAGTATTCTGCGTGTGCAAAACTGGCTTGCACCCGTTGTAGATGGACGTAGAGCTTATCACACCCGATCATCACGTGGTGTCTGGGCATGACGATCTTTGGCAACGGTGCATACTCAGGGAGAACACTTCTTGATAATATAGTGAGAGATCGTCTTATAATGCTACCGTCAATCAAAGCAAGATAAGATGCATAAAGGATAAACATCACATGCAATCAATATAAGTAATATGATATGGCCATCATCATCTTGTGCCTGTGATCTTCATCTCCGAAGCACTATCATGATCACCATCATCACCGGCGGACACCTTGATCTCCATCGTAGCATCGTTGTCGTCTCGCCAATCTTATGCTTCCACGACTATCACTACCGCTTAGTAATAAAGTAAAGCATTACATTGCGATTTCATTGCATACAATAAAGCGACAACCATATGGCTCCTGCCAGTTGCCGATAACTCGGTTACAAAAACATGATCATCTCATACAATAAAATTTAGCATCATGTCTTGGCCATATCACATCACAACATGCCCTGCAAAAACAAGTTAGACGTCCTCTACTTTGTTGTTGCAAGTTTTACATAGCTGCTACGGGCTTAAGCAAGAACCAATCTCACCTACGCATCAAAACCACAACGATAGTTTGTCAATTTGACTCCGGTTTAACCTTCGCAAGGACCGGGTGTAGCCACACTTGGTTCAACTAAAGTTGGAGAGACAGTCGCCCGCAAGCCACCTATGTGCAAAGCACGTAGGGAGAACCGGTCTCGCGTAAGCGTATGCGTAATGTTGGTCCGGGTCATCTCGTCCAACAATGCCGCCGAACCAAAGTATGACATGCTGGTAGGCAGTATGACTTGTATCGCCCACAACTCACTTGTGTTCTACTCGTGCATATAACATCAAACCATAAAACCTAGGCTCGGATGCCACTGTTGGGGAACGCAGTAATTTCAAAAAAATTCCTATGCACACGCAAGATCATGGTGATGCATAGCAACGAGAGGGGAGAGTATGATCTACGTACCCTTGTAGATCGCAACGGAAGCGTTGACACAACGTAGAGGAAGTAGTCGTACGTCTTCTTCCCGGTCCGACCGATCCAAGCACCGTTACTCCGGCACCTCCGAGTTCTTAGCACACGTACAGCTCGATGACGCTCCCCGGGCTCCGATCCAGCAAAGCTTTGGGGATGAGTTCCGTCAGCACAACGGCGTGGTGACGATGATGATGTTCTACCGACGCAGGGCTTCGCCTAAGCACTACAACGATATGACCGAGGTGGAATATGGTGGCAGGGGGCACCGCACACGGCTAAGGAACGATCACGAGGATCAACTTGTGTGTCTAGAGGTGCCCCCTGCCCCCGTATATAAAGGATCCAAGGGGGAGGGGGCGGCCGGCCAGGAGGAGGGCGCAGGAGGAGTCCTACTCCTACCGGGAGTACGACTCCCCCCCCCCCCCCAATCCTAGTTGGAATAGGATTCCCCGAGGGGGAAAGAGATAGAGGGGGGCCGGCCATCTTGGGCTGCCCCTTTCTCCTTTCCACTAAAGCCCACTAAGGCCCATATAGCTCCCGGGGGGTTCCGGTAACCTCCCGGTACTCCGATAAAATCTCGATTTCACCCGGAACACTTCCGATATCAAAACATAGGCTTCCAATATATCAATCTTTATGTCTCGACCATTTCGAGACTCCTCGTCATGTCCGTGATCACATCCGGGACTCCGAACTAACTTCGGTACATCAAAATGCATAAACTCATAATAACTGTCATCGTAATGTTAAGCGTGCGGACCCTGCAGTTCGAGAACAATGCAGACATGACTGAGACACATCTCCGGTCAATAACCAATAGCGGGACCTGGATGCCCATATTGGCTCCTACATATTCTACGAAGATCTTTATCGGTCAGACCGCATAACAACATACGTTGTTCCCTTTGTCATCGGTATGTTACTTGCCCGAGATTCGATCGTCGGTATCCAATACCTAGTTCAATCTCGTTACCGGCAAGTCTCTTTACTCGTTCTGTAATACATCATCTCACAACTAACATATTAGTTGTAATGCTTGCAAGGCTTATGTGATGTGCATTACCGAGAGGGCCCAGAGATACCTCTCCGACAATCGGAGTGACAAAACCTAATCTCGAAATACGCCAACCCAACATGTACCTTTGGAGACACCTATAGTACTCCTTTATAATCACCCAGTTACGTTGTGACGTTTGGTAGCACCCAAAGTGTTCCTCCGGTAAACGGGAGTTGGATAATCTCATAGTTATAGGAACATGTATAAGTCATGAAGAAAGCAATAGCAACATACTAAACGATCGGGTGCTAAGCTAATGGAATGGGTCATGTCAATCAGATCATTTAATGATGTGATCCCGTTAATCAAATAACAACTCATTGTTCATGGTTAGGAAACATAACCATCTTTGATTAACGAGCTAGTCAAGTAGAGCCATACTAGTGACACTTTGTTTGTCTATGTATTCACACATGTATTATGTTTCCGGTTAATACAATTCTAGCATGAATAATAAACATTCATCATGATATATAAGGAAATAAATAATAACTTTATTATTGCCTCTAGGGCATATTTCCTTCACTTAGCCCATGGGGCCCTCCGGGATGGGTGGCTCCACCCGGTGGACCCTCGGGACCCTTCCAGTGGTCCCGGTACAATACCGGTGACCACCGAAACTCCCCTGATGGCCGAAACTGCACTTCCTATATATAATTGTTCACCTTCAGACCATTCCGGAACATCTCGTGACGTCCAGGATCTCATCTGGGACTCCTAACAACTTTTGGGTTACTGCATATTCATATCTCTACAACCCTAGCGTCACCGAACCTTAAGTGTGTAGACCCTACGGGTTCGGGAGACATGTAGACATGACCGAGATGGCTCTCCGGTCAATAACCAACAGCGGGATCTGGATACCCATGTTGGCTCCCACATGCTCCTCGATGATCTCATCGGATGAACCACGATGTCGAGGATTCAAGCAACCCCGTATACAATTCCCTTTGTCAATCGGTACGTTACTTGCTCGAGATTCGATCGTCGGTATCCCAATACCTCGTTCAATCTCGTTACCGGCAAGTCACTTTACTCATACTGTAATGCATGATGCCATGACCAGACACTTGGTCACTTTGAGCTCATTGTGATGATGCATTACCGAGTGGGCCCAGAGATACCTCTCCGTCATACGGAGTGACAAATCCCAGTCTTGATCCGTGTCAACCCAACAGACACTTTCGGAGATACCCGTAGTATACCTTTATAGTCACCCAGTTACGTTGTGACGTTTGGTACACCCAAAGCACTCCTACGGTATCCAGGAGTTACCGATCTCATGGTCTAAGGAAAAGATACATGACATTGGAAAAACTCTAGCAAACGAACTATACGATCTTGTGCTATGTTTAGGATTGGGTCTTGTCCATCACATCATTCTCCTAATGATGTGATCTCGTTATCAATGACATTCAATGTCCATAGTCAGGAAACCATGACTATCTGTTGATCAACAAGCTAGTCAACTAGAGGCTTACTAGGGATATGTTGGTGTCTATGTATTCACACATGTATTACGATTTCCGGATAACACAATTATAGCATGAATAAAAGACAATTATCATGAACAAGGAAATACAATAATAATCCTTTTATTATTGCCTCTAGGGCATATTTCCAACAGTCTCCCACTTGCACTAGAGTCAATCATCTAGTTACATTGTGATGAATCGAACACCCATGGAATTCTGGTGTTGATCATGTTTTGCTCTAGGGAGAGGTTTAGTCAACGGATCTGCTACATTCAGGTCCGTATGTACTTTACAAATATCTATGTCTCCATCTTGAACATTTTCACGAATGGAGTAGAAGCGACGCTTGATGTGCCTGGTCTTCTTGTGAAACCTGGGCTCCTTGGCAAGTGCAATAGCTCCAGTGTTGTCACAGAAGAGTTTGATCGGCCCCGACGCATTGGGTATGACTCCTAGGTCGGTGATGAACTCCTTCACCCAAATTGCTTCATGTGCTGCCTCCGAGGCTGCCATGTACTCCGCTTCACATGTAGATCCCGCCACGACGCTCTGCTTGCAACTGCACCAGCTTACTGCCCCACCATTCAAAATATACACGTATCCGGTTTGTGACTTAGAGTCATCCAGATCTGTGTCGAAGCTAGCGTCGACGTAACCCTTTACGACGAGCTCTTCGTCACCTCCATAAACGAGAAACATTTCCTTAGTCCTTTTCAGGTACTTCAGGATATTCTTGACCGCTGTCCAGTGTTCCTTGCCGGGATTACTTTGGTACCTACCTACCAAACTTACGGCAAGGTTTACATCAGGTCTGGTACACAGCATGGCATACATAATAGAACCTATGGCTGAGGCATAGGGGATGACACTCATCTCTTCTATATCTTCTGCCGTTGTCGGACATTGAGCTGAGCTCAATTTCACACCTTGCAACACAGGCAAGAACCCCTTCTTAGACTGATCCATATTGAACTTCTTCAATATCTTATCAAGGTATGTGCTTTGTGAAAGACCTATGAGGCGTCTTGATCTATCTCTATAGATCTTGATGCCTAATATATAAGCAGCTTCTCCAAGGTCCTTCATTGAAAAACTCTTATTCAAGTAGGCCTTAATGCTGTCCAAAAGCTCTATATCATTTCCCATCAAAAGTATGTCATCTACATATAATATGAGAAATGCTACAGAGCTCCCACTCACTTTCTTGTAAACACAGGCTTCTCCATAAGGCTGCATAAACCCAAACACTTTGATCATCTCATCAAAGCGAATGTTCCAACTCCGAGATGCTTGCACCAGCCCATAAATCGAGCGTTGGAGCTTGCACACCTTGTCAGCATTCTTAGGATCGACAAAACCTTCCAGCTGCATCATATACAATTCTTCCTTAAGGAAACCATTAAGGAATGCTGTTTTGACGTCCATTTGCCATATCTCATAACCATAGAATGCGGCAATTGCTAACATGATTCGGACGGACTTCAGCTTCGCTACCGGTGAGAAAGTCTCATCGTAGTCAACCCCTTGAACTTGTCGATAACCCTTAGCGACAAGACGAGTTTTATAGATGGTCACATTACCATCCGCGTATGTCTTCTTCTTAAAGATCCATTTATTTTCTATGGCTCACCGCTCAACGGGCAAGTTAGTCAAAGTCCATACTTTGTTTTCATACATGGATCCTATCTCGGATTTCATGGCTTCCAGCCATTTGTCGGAATCCGGGCCCGCCATCGCTTCTTCATAGTTCGAAGGTTCACCGTTGTCTAACAACATGATTTCCAAGACAGGGTTGCCGTACCACTCTAGTGCGGAACGTGTCCTTGTGGACCTACGAAGTTCAGTAGCAACTTGATCTGAAGTTTCATGATCATCATCATTAACTTCCTCTCTAGTCGGTGCAGGCACCTCAGGAACATTTTCTTGAGTTGCGCCATTTTCCGGTTCAAGAGGTAATACTTCATCAAGTTCTACTTTCCTCCCACTTACTTCTTTCGAGAGAAACTCCTTCTCTAGAAACGATCCATTCTTGGCAACAAAGATCTTGCCTTCGGATCTGAGGTAGAAGGTATACCCAATAGTTTCTTTAGGGTATCCTATGAAGACGCATTTTTCCGACTTGGGTTTGAGCTTTTCAGGTTGAAGTTTCTTGACATAAGCATCACATCCCCAAACTTTTAGAAACGACAGCTTAGGTTTCTTCCCAAACCATAACTCATACGGTGTCGTCTCAACGGATTTCGACGGAGCCCTATTTAAAGTGAATGCGGCAGTCTCTAAAGCATAGCTCCAAAATGATAGTGGTAAATCGGTAAGAGACATCATAGATCACACCATATCTAACAGAGTGCGATTACGATGTTCGGACACACCATTACGCTGAGGTGTTCCAGGCGGCGTGAGTTGTGAAACTATTCCACTTTTTCTTAAGTGTGTGCCAAATTCGTGAATCAAGTATTCTCCTCCACGATCTGATCGCAAGAACTTGATTTTCCTATCACGTTGATTCTCAACCTCACTCTGAAATTCCTTGAACTTTTCAAAGGTCTCAGACTTGTGTTTCATTAAATAGACATACCCATATCTACTCAAGTCATCAGTGAGGGTGAGAACATAACGATAACCACCGCGAGCCTCAACACTCATTGGACCGCACACATCAGTATGTATGATTTCCAATAAGTTGGTTGCTCGCTCCATTGTTCCTGAGAACGGAGTCTTGGTCATTTTACCCATGAGGCATGGTTCGCATGTGTCAAATGATTCGTAATGAAGAGACTCTAAAAGTCCATCTGCATGGAGCTTCTTCATGCGTTTGACACCTATGTGACCAAGGCGGCAGTGCCACAAGTATGTGGGACTATCATTATCAACCTTACATCTTTTGGTACTCACACTATGAATATGTGTAGCATTACGCTCGAGATTCATTAAGAATAAACCATTCACCATCGGAGCATGACCATAAAACATATCTCTCATATAAATAGAACAACCATTATTCTCGGATTTAAATGAGTAGCCATCTCGTATTAAACGAGATCCTGATACATGTTCATGCTCAATCTTGGCACTAAATAACAATTATTTAGGTTCAAAACTAATCCCGTAGGTAAATGTAGAGGTAGCGTGCCGACGGCGATCACATCGACCTTGGAACCATTCCCGACGCGCATCGTCACCTTGTCCTTCGCCAGTCTCCGCTTATTCCGCAGCTCTTGCTTTGAGTTACAAATGTGAGCAACTGCACCGGTATCAAATACCCAGGAGCTACTACGAGTACTGGTAAGGTACACATCAATTACATGTATTCACATATACCTTTCATTTTGCCGGCCTTCCTTCCGCTAAGTATTTGGGGTAGTTCCGCTTCCAGTGACCACTTTCCTTGCAATAAAAGCACTCAGTCTCGGGCTTGGGTCCATTCTTTGGCTTCTTCCCGGCAGTTTGCTTGCCGGGCGCGGCAACTCCCTTGCCGTTCTTCTTGAAGGTTTTCTTACCCTTGCCTTTCTTGAACTTAGTGGTTTTATTCACCATCAACACTTGATGTTCCTTTTTGACTTCTACCTCTGCTGATTTCAGCATTGCAAATACTTCAGGAATGGTCTTTTCCATCCCCTGCATATTGAAGTTCATCACAAAGCTCTTGTAGCTCGGTGGAAGCGACTGAAGGATTCTGTCAACGACCGCGTCATCCGGGAGATTAACTCCCAGCTGAGTCAAGCGGTTATGTAACCCAGACATAGTGAGTATGTGCTCACTGACAGAACTATTTCCCTCCATCTTACAGCTGAAGAACTTGTCGGAGACTTCATATCTCTCGACCCGGGCATGAGCTTGAAAAACCATTTTCAGCTCTTCGAACATCTCATATGTTCCGTGTCTCCACTTTTGGAGCCCCGGTTCTAAGCTGTAAAGCATGCCACACTGAACGAGGGAGTAATCATCGGTACGTGTCTGCCAAGCGTTCATAACGTCTTGTTCTGCAGGGAGAACCGTGCTTCACCTAGCGGTGCTTGTAGGACATAATCTTTCTTGGCAGCTATGAGGATGATCCTCAGGTTCCGGACCCAGTCCGTATAGTTGCTGCCATCGTCTTTCAGCTTGGTTTTCTTTAGGAACGCATTGAAGTTGAGGACAACGTTGGCCATTTGATCTACAATACATGTTGTAAGGATTTTAGACTAAGTTCATGATAATTAAGATTATCTAAATCAAATGATTCAATGAACTCCCACTCAGATAGACATCCCTCCAGTCATCTAAGTATAACATGATCCGAGTTAACTAGGCCGTGTCCGATCATCACGTGAGACGGACTAGCCAACATCGCTGAACATCTTCATGTTGATCGTATCTTCTATACGACTCATGCTCGACCTTTCGGTCTTCTGTGTTTCGAGGCCATGTCTGTACATGCTAGGCTCGTCAAGTCAACCTAAGTGTTTGCATGTGTAAATCTGTCTTACACCCGTTGTATGTGAACGTTGGAATCTATCACACCCGATCATCACGTGGTGCTTCGAAACAACGAACTGTCGCAACGATGCACAATTAGGGGGAACAGTTTCTTGAAATTATTATGATGGATCATCTTATTTACTACCGTCGTTCTAAGTAAACAAGATGCAAAAACATGATAAACATCACATGCAATCAAATAATAATAGTGACATGATATGGCCAATATCACATAGCTCCTTTGATCTCCATCTTGGGGCTCCATGATCATCTTGTCACCGGCATGACACCATGATCTCCATCATCATGATCTGCATCATCGTGTCTCCATGAAGTTGCTCGCCAACTATTACTTCTACTACTATGGCTAACACGTTTAGCAATAAAGTAAAGTAATTTACATGGCGTTTCTCAATGACACGCAGGTCATACAAAAAAATAAAGACAACTCCTATGGCTCCTGCCGGTTGTCATACTCATCGACATGCAAGTCGTGATTCCTATTACAATAGCATGAACATCTCATACATCACATATATATCATTCATCATTCATCACAACTTTGGCCATATCACATCACAAAACACTTGCTGCAAAAACAAGTTAGACGTCCTCTAATTGTTGTTGCAAGTTTTACGTGGCTGCAATAGGGTTCTAGCAAGAACGTTTTCTTACCTACGTGAAAGCCACAACGTGATTTGTCAACTTCTATTTACCCTTCATAAGGACCCTTTTCATCGAATCCGCTCCAACTAAAGTGGGAGAGACAGACACCCGCCAGCCACCTTATGCAACTAGTGCATGTCAGTCGGTGGAACCGGTCTCACGTAAGCGTACGTGTAAGGTTGGTCCGGGCCGCTTCATCCCACAATACCGTTGAAGCAAAATAAGACTAGTAGCGGCAAGAAAGTTGACAACATCTACGCCCACAACAAATTGTGTTCTACTCGTGCAAAAAGAACTACGTATAGACCTAGCTCATGATGCCACTGTTGAGGAACATTGCAGAAAACAAAAATTTCCCTATAGTTTCACCAAGATCCATCTATGAGTTCATCTTGCAACGAGTGATCGGATTGCATCTACATACCTTTGTAGATCACGCGCAGAAGCATTCAAAGAACGGGGATGAGGAAGTCGTACTCGACGTGATCCAAATCACCGGAGATCCTAGCGCCGAACGGACGGCACCTCCGTGTTCAACACACGTACGGTCAGCGTGACGTCTCCTCCTTCTTGATCCATCAAGGGGGGAGGGAGAGGTTGATGAAGATCCAGCAGCACGACGGTGTGGTGGTGGATGCAGGGGTCACCGCAGCAGGGCTTCGCCGTTCTACTACGAGAGGGAGAGGTGTAGCAGGGGAGAGGGAGGCGCCAAGACTCAAAGGTGCGGCTGCCCCTCCCTCCCCCCTTTATATAGGCCCCCTAGGGGGTGCGCCGGCCCTAGGAGATGGGATCTCCTAGGGGGGCGGCGGCCAAGGGGTGGAGTGCCCCCCCAAGCCAGGTGGGGCGCCCCCCCACCCTAGGGTTCCCAACCCTAGGCGCATGGGGTGGGCCAAGGGGGGCGCACCAGCCCACTATGGGCTGGTTCCCCTCCCCACTTAGCCCATGGGGCCCTCCGGGATGGGTGGCCCCGTCCGGTGGACCCCCGGGACCCTTCCGGTGGTCCCGGTACAATACCAGTGACCCCCGAAACTCTCCCGATGGCCGAAACTGCACTTCCTATATATAATTCTTCACCTCCGGACCATTCCAGAACTCCTCGTGACGTCCAGGATCTCATCCGGGACTCCGAACAACTTTTGAGTTACTGCATATTCATATCTCTACAACCCTAGCGTCACCGAACCTTAAGTGTGTAGACCCTACGGGTTCGGGAGACATGTAGACATGACCGAGATGGCTCTCCGGTCAATAACCAACAGCGGGATCTGGATACCCATGTTGGCTCCCACATGCTCCTCGATGATCTCATCGGATGAACCACGATGTCGAGGATTCAAGCAACCCCGTATACAATTTCCTTTGTCAATCGGTACGTTACTTGCCCGAGATTCGATCGTCGGTATCCCAATACCTCGTTCAATCTCGTTACCGACAAGTCACTTTACTCGTACCGTAATGCATGATCCCGTGACCAGACACTTGGTCACTTTGAGCTCATTGTGATGATGCATTACCGAGTGGGCCCAGAGATACCTCTCCGTCATACGGAGTGACAAATCCCAGTCTTGATCCGTGTCAACCCAACAGACACTTTCGGAGATACCCGTAGTATACCTTTATATTCACCCAGTTATGTTGTGACATTTGGTACACCCAAAGCACTCCTACAGTATCCGGGAGTTACACGATCTCATGGTCTAAGGAAAAGATACTTGACATTGGAAAAACTCTAGCAAACGAACTATACGATCTTGTGCTATGTTTAGGATTGGGTCTTGTCCATCACATCATTCTCCTAATGATGTGATCTCGTTATCAATGACATTCAATGTCCATAGTCAGGAAACCATGACTATCTGTTGATCAACGAGCTAGTCAACTAGAGGCTTACTAGGGACATGTTGGTGTCTATGTATTCACACATGTATTACGATTTCCGGATAACACAATTATAGCATGAATAAAAGACAATTATCATGAACAAGGAAATACAATAATAATCCTTTTATTATTGCCTCTAGGGCATATTTCCAACACCGCCCCCCTAGGAGATCCCATCTCCTAGGGCCGGCGCACCCCCCTAGGGGGCCTATATAAAGGGGGGGAGGGAGGGCAGCCGTACCTCAAGTCTTGGCGCCTCCCTCTCGCCTGCTACACCTCTCCCTCTCGCAGAAGCTTGGCGAAGCCCTGTTGCGTTCACTACTGCATCCACCACCACGCCGTCGTGCTGCTGGATCTTCATCAACCTCTCCTTCCCCCTTGCTGGATCAAGAAGGAGGAGACGTCATCCGCTCCGTACGTGTGTTGAACGCGGAGGTGCCATCCGTTCGGCACTTGGTCATCGGTGATTTGGATCACGGCGAGTACGACTCCATCATCCCCGTTCTCTTGAATGCTTCCGCTCGCGATCTACAAGGGTATGTAGATGCACTCTCCTCTCGTTGCTAGTTGACTCCATAGATTGATCTTGGTGAAACGTAGGAATTTTTTTGTTTTCTGCAACGTTCCCCAACAGCGCGCTTGGCTGTGGCTCGAATCCGTCGAAGATCAAGTCCCCGCGGATGTCAGCCGTGTAGTTTAGGCTTCCAAACTTGACCTGATGGCCAGGGGCGTAGCTTTCGATCTGCTCAGGATGGCCAAGCGACTTGGCCCGCAGTGCGAAGCTGCCGAAGGCGAAGATCTGTCCGGGGAGAAAAGTCTCACCCTGGACTGCATCGTTGTTGATGATCGAAGGAGCCATCGGGCCTAAAGGCGACGACACAGAGGAACTCTCAATGAAAGCACCAATGTCGGTGTCAAAACCGGCGGATCTCGGGTAGGGGGTCCCGAACTGTGCGTCTAGGCCGAATGGTAACAGGAGGCAAGGAACACGATGTTTAACCCAGGTTCGGGCCCTCTTGATGGAGGTAAAACCCTACGTCCTGCTTGATTAATATTGATGATATGGGCAGTACAAGAGTAGATCTACCACGAGATCAAGGAGGCTAAACCCTAAAAGCTAGCCTATGGTATGGTTGTTGTATGATGAAGTTGTCCTACGGACTAAAACCCTCCGGTTGGAGAGGGTTAGGGTTACACAAAGTCGGTTACAATGGTAGGAGATCTTGAATATCCGCATCGCCAAGCTTGCCTTCCACGCCAAGGAAAGTCCCATCCGGACACGGGACGAAGTCTTCAATCTTGTATCTTCATAGTCCTGGAGTCCGGCTGAAGGTATAATCCGGCTACCCGAACACCCCCTAATCCGAGACTCCCTCAGCTGGCCTTGGCCTCCGAGCCCTTGTTCGATGCGGCAAAGCGCGACTCGACCTCGGCGGAGTTTTGGACCTTGATCCTCTCATGGCGGGCATGTTGGTCCTCCGCCTCGTTCTTGTCGTCGCACCTGGGGCATTTGTCGCATTCGAGGCCGTATGTAGTGTCGTATTTTAACAGAGACTCGGAGTTGAATGTCGCTGGAACGATGACCCACCGCAGTGGTTCTGCGACCATCTTGGGGACATTCACTGAGGAGCGCCTATAGCACCAGCCAATGCTCGCCGGCTCCGGTACCGTGGTCGGGCGCCTCGAGACGCGAGCGCCCACTTGTGTGGACCCCATTTAAGCACCTGTGCATTGGAAGAGGTCTAAAGGGCTCTTCCAATGCGGAACTACTTCACGAACGATTTTTTGGCTAAACGATAGCTAATCCAATCGCCTACGGCTGGTCAGAATTGCTAATCGATGGTGCGAGGAGCCATGTCGTGCATGTATCAGCTAGCAAACGTCGTCTGTGTAGCAATGCTCCTTCCAATGCATTGATGCTAAGGTAGATGAGGTGTTAAATGCATTAAAAAACTTAGCAACCAATCTTCCCAATGCATGCTTATACTCCCTTCGTTCCAAATTACTTGTCGCAGAAATGAATGTATCTAGAACTAAAATACATCTAGATACATCCATTTTCGCGACGAGTAATTCGGAATGGAGGGAGTATAAGCTAATCTTTTCTCATTTAATGTTTTAACACCTAAACACCTTCATGCATTGGTTGGTAGTAGTCATTTTGCATAGGTCCATGCGCTTATCGTCACCATAATGCTCTCTCTCTTCTTTAATTGCTTTGTCAAGAAAAATTACACTGTGCGCTTAGGCTGGTCATAGTGGGGAGTAACTTATACTAGTGTCATGCATATGACACTAGTCTAAGTTACTATCTCTATAGGGCAAAGTAATATAGTAGTAGTGTCATAGATGACTTCATTTATTAGCTTATAGACTCATTCTTTCTCGGGAAGCGCTATGTTACAGTAACATATTATGTTACTCTAAACATATCTCTCCTCATTAAATAAATGCCACATAAGCAAAAAAATTTTGAATTGCGCTATGTTACTATCTAAGTTATTCCCACTATGACTAGCCTTAGACAAGTCTACGAGAATTATTCCTTTGGGGGGCCTTGATCGGAAACAATCTGTCAAGAGTATGAACAACAAGGAATGTCTAGAGGGTCAACGAGAGGCTGCAGGAGCACACCACACGGGATGCTCCTCTCTCACAAACACACCATGCACGATCCTTCTTCTATCCACCCATCAATCATTCGCAGGTCCCTGAAAAGAAATTCAGAGCCAAGGAAGACGACCATCACTGACTAGCTAGCCCAGGTGGCAGGATCCCCCTGTGCTCCCTTCAGATTCTGCCCCCCCCTACCATAACCATATCGACGAACAGGGGGATACCACCTTCGCATGACCAGACCACCAACTGGGTCAGCAGAAATGGTGGCATGGCAGTCTATCAGCTCGTCTCCTCCAGTCTCCCTTGCCCCCCCAACCAATCAGCCATTCCTCGGTGGATCTGAACACATCCAAGCTGAAGGTGGTGAGTGTGGGTTTTTCGACGGACACGCGACGCCTGATGTCCAGTGGCGGAGCCAGCCCGTGAATGCAGCCCGGGCAAGAGTTAACTCTGACAGTGTGAGCTGCCATCTGCCCAAAGAAATCTTGCTTCTAACCATTGATTAACACTAGCGCTTAGGAGTAAATTTCTGGACTAGCTCGGGCAGCTGCCTGGGGTCGCCGGGAGATGGCTCCGCCACTGCTGATGTCCCCTTGAGGCCTCAGGGTGGGCGCTGCCCGGAGTTGGCAGGGTCATGTGGCCGGCCATGATGGGGCTAATCCAATCCAGATATGCAGCATCAGCACAGTCATGTTAACAAACACACCACAAAGAAATGCTGCGCCCACGATCTGATGGTACCGCGACTACGTACGCACGCACATGGCTCGATCGTCGACAAAGTTTCCCCCCATACCATACAGGCCATGGACCGAATTTCCCTGTGTCGTTGGCTCTTCATCAACCAGGCGCGTCTAGCTGGTTTATTATCCTACGCGGCTAGCAAATCCTGGAGCACGCCACTGATTGATTGGTTTCGTTGCAGTTAGCACGCCATTGATCGGTCTCGTTTCAGTTAAGCATCGCACGTTACCTTGTGCTATTTTTATGTTTGATGTCTTGACTCTCGATGGCGGCAGATCAGATGGCTGGCTAAAAAGAATTCTACACAAAGCACGTAGACTAGAACCAGAGCTGAGCCGAGCACCGTAAAAGGTAGTAAACACAGAGAGGATTAAACTTGTTACCGTAGGGTGTATAGGCTTTGGATATATAGATGCTAAATGGATATATAGATGCTAAATACGAGGTACAGTTATGCTGTACGATCACTAGCGTAGAAGAACTCTTGGCCGAACTAATACGAGCTCTTCTCCGGTGGTCACATCACATAGCTCACTGACTGTAATATGCAGCTACTACACTACGCTACGCTACACTAGACCCGCGCGGTGACCGGTGATCGGTCGTTCGCGCCAAGAACACAGAGAGGAGCATGCAGAGGCAGAGGAAGCAGGGCACGCTCCATGGCTGGCTTGGCTAATGGCAGATCTCCATGGAGAAGTCGGAGTCGAGCAGCTCCGCGATCATCTGCTCCACGTGCTTCTCCTCGAGGAGCGTCCCGACCCACCCCGTCGACGACGGCAGCGTCGGCCCCGCGTGGGCGGCGCCCGGCGGCATTGCGGCCGCTGTGGCAGCCGCCGCCGAGGCCGAGGCCGCGGCGGCCTCCCTCTGCCGCTGCGCGGCCTGCACGGACGCCATGTTGAACCGGTGCAGCTTCGCGACGAGGGCGGCGGAGAGGAACGAGGACGCCACGGCCGCGGAGGAGGAGACGCTGCCGGTGGCGGCGGGGAAGTTGGTGCGCGCGCGCTGGCCGCACATGATCCTTGCCGCCTCGTCGTACGCCCGCGCCGCGTCCTCCGCCGTCTCGAAAGTGCCCAGCCATATCCGCGTCTTCCTGCAACGCCACACCGTCATCACCGTGAGCCACGAGCGACCAAGAATCACCGTAAGCGCATCGATCAGGCAGACCGTGCTGTGCATGGGCTAGGTAGGAGTAGGTACGCACAGGAGAGGGTGGCGGATCTCGGAGACCCAGGAGCCCCAGTGGCGCTGCCGCACGCCGCGGTACCGCTGCTGCGGCCGGGCCATTTGCGCCGCGGCGACGCTGCCTCCGCCGATCGTGGCAACCAGAAACTGGCCGGCGCAGGCCTCCGTCTTCGTCTTCGTGCCCCTGATTATGCTGCCGTGCATGGGCAGGACCGGAGGCGAGCGAGCGAGCTTGGCTGGAGCAGGAGGGGAGTGCGTTCTGCGTCGTGGCGGCGGTGCCTGAGCCCGCCATGGCGCGGGAGGTATAAATAGCAGGGGAAATTAAAGTGCGGCGGGACTGCGGAAGTGGGAATCTGCGGGGTGTTTGGATGGGGCCCGCGCAAGCGAGTACGACGGCGTTGGGTGCATGTTCGCCGGGCCCGCGGAGGACGTCGTCGGGCCCACCCGATATCTTTGTTTAGCTCGTTTTGGCTTGACTGTTCTTCCTGCGGCGACTCTCTCTGCATGTTCGCTTGGGTTATCCTTTTGTTCCAACGAAATGTGTTTCATGGTTGAAACCTGAAACTTCATATGCCAAATGATTCTAGCATGCAATTTTGACATACATATACATACAAGAGATGTCTACCCCCACCCCCCACCAAACTATAACTTGGCACAGCTTTTTCCTCAGTTTTGCACTGGCATGCCTCTTGAGGGGAAAACAAGTTGAGCCAAGGCGACTGTTGAGTATAGGAGGAAGACCTTTTTTTCTTATAGAGATAAATACTACTCCCTCTGTAAAGTAGTGATCTAAACGCTCTTATGTTAGTTTAAGGAGGGAGTAAGTTATAGACATATACTAGTAGTAGATATGTATTGACATGTAGATAGATAGCCATGCACGGGTTCTCCTTGCCCTTTTCCCGTCTATGCATGCACTGCTGCTGCTGCTGCTGCTAATAAAGACTGGGCATGGCGTTTTCTGTGGCCATAGCTAGGATTAGGAACGTGCAGGCCGGACAAACAAGCTCACATGCAGCACCATGCATGCAACCGGATCCGCTTACGAGAGATAACTATGCACGGCTGCTGAATAGTGCATCACATGACACGGCACATGTGATCGAGCTCCCACCCCCCACGTACATAGCTATAGCTAGCTCGTATATGGAAACGAGACGAGGACAATAAACCAGTGGCAGATATCTAGACGGGGTACCTATCGTCTCTTTCACATACTAGCATGCAAATTTTCACATAAGAGACGACAAGTAGAGGCGGGTCACATCTAAGCATGTTAGAGAGAAGGAGCTGAGAAAACCGAGTGGTTAACCGTTGTTAAATCCCGATCTCGGCCTAGTTAATCACTGCAAAGTACTCCTCGGTACGTAGGCCGATCATGCATGGTTGGTAAGCGGAAACATTCAACATGCAGAATGGAGGAAGAACATGGAGTCCACTCGAAAGGCCAGTGGCCTACGCGATACAAGACTCGGGCATGCGTGCATGCATGCATAGACCGATAGGCTTCGATCGCTAGCCACATGCGCACGTACTCCATCGGAAAAGGTCAAGCAAGCTCAGCTGATTGTGCGCGAGCGCATGGCCAGGACTCACGACCCGGCCGGGACACGGGCGGCTCCAGGCACTTCTGCTAAACAGGAGCAGCTACAATCTACTCCTCTAGCTAGCTAGGCACTGATCAGCAGGCAGTTGCAAGTTGCAACGCAGGAGTAGCTCGGCTCATGTGCACCACCACCACTGGTCCACTAGAAAGAGCACTGGCTTTTCAAGCGCTTGCTGCCGGGACTGTGATTTCATCAACACTGGCGTATCCTGATGGGAAATAAAATAGATTTTGAAACTCGCGGCTACATCGATCCTACCGTATGTATATAGTATAAGTGCTCGTAGCTGCATGAGAGAGTGGACGTTGTCCTGTTAGGCAGCTGCAGCCTGCATGTACGCCACTTCTTTCCTCGCTAGCTACTACTCCAGCCTAGCTACTACCATCGTAATCCATGGCTGATCTGTTCCGCTCTGCCATGCATTGTTCCACGGACGGACGTACCCATGCCATGCATGCATGCTTCGTTATCTTGGCGTCTCCTCCTAAGGCTAGTTGTAATGGAGAGTATCATATACTAGTATCATGCATATGATACCAGTGTATGATATTACATCTGTAATGCATAGTATTATATGTTGGTATCATAGAGGACTACATTTATTGCCATGCATGACATAAAGTAACACATCATTTAATATGATACGGTATCATGATATGATACTCAAGCATCTTTTTCTTTATTTAATTCTATGCCACCTCATCAAAATTGCTTAGTTGGCATGTATGATACTACATATGATACTCCCATTACGGGCAGCCTAACAGTTTACGATGCACCAGTCTGGATCACACCTAAATTAACCTGTTACGCATACTTCATGTATGGATGCATGGGTGTACACGTCGGTCGACTTGGTTGGCGCAGGTGATCAGCCTGACGTACGGTGACATGCAGCTATGGCTAGGCTAGCCATGTTTTTCGAGCTAGCTAGCCATGTTACGTGTGTTGTCAGCTACTACTGCGTACGTAACATTCTACCACGACAGGGAACGGGCAATGGCGCAAGCAAGCTGATCATTCAGGATATGTAGTAGTACTGCGCATAAAATGTCTACGTACGAGGACAGTGCTGAACAGCCTGCTGATTAGCTAGTTTTGTACCCTCACGCCCCACTAATTAATTAGCTCCCCCGTCATTGTCTGGTAGGAATACTTGTTAGATTGCTTAAGCACGCGGGTTGATCTTGACCAGATGGATGATTGCTAATCTTCGTAGCCAAGTTACTAAGCTTTGCAATGGTCAAATTAATGCCGCTATGAACACCGGCCTATGTATGTATATACTCCTGGTCTCCTGGTTTTGCGGGATCGTGCTTGACCCGATGGATGGATCGAATGGGGTCTCTGTCCAATGATTGGGGTCACACCGTCACGATGTCGGCCTGGAACCACCCCTGTGCCCAGCTAGCAGCAAAGCCGCCCGTGGTTCAGAAAACCTCGGTCAAAATATTGCCACCCGTGTTTTCAGCTGCACTAGCTACCTTGTGCCCAAGTAGAACGTAGTACCTGGAGCTCAATTCAGTGGACCCGTCGTGACAGTGTGACTCAACGCGTTGCTCCACCCCTGCAAAATCTTGGGAGACTAGTTACCATGTCTATACCACTATATAGTGTGTCAATAGCTTCAAATATTAGTCGTTGGATATGCCCATCCAACGGTCATGAGATGGCAAATCCGAGCATTATCATCCGTTGGATATAGTTTTCAATTCATAGGATTCTGCCACGTGGTCTTCTAATTGAACCTCCAACTCTACCATCGCATGTGTTCTAGAAACATCTATTCACATGCTTATCTGATAGTACTCTAATAAAAAGAGACTAGAACAACCTGGATTGTAAAGAGGTAAGAACGAAGTTGGATCTTGTCCAATACGATTCTAGGAAAGAAAATACATATTCAAATGTATTTTCTTATGCTTTTCATATATATATTTAAATAGCGTGCAAAGCACGTGCAATTTACTAGCAGTACTAGTCTCGTCCATTTCTGGACTTCTCTCGTCTTCTTCTTTTTACCTGTTGTCTCCATCCATCCAGTGATCCAGAATTCCAGGCTCCAGAGAACACGTACTGTTTGCCGATGGACGTGCATGGGGTGCAATGCACCGTGCATGCATATCTGGATCGTGGTCGTGGATCGTCGAACATGGCAGAGACAGCGGCACGTACCGTACGTGGAAGCAGAACGCCCGCGCAAGCTGGCCGCGACGGCGACCGGCAAACCGAACTAACGATGAGCACTCGGCCTCTCCAGATCCATCCGTCCATCCGGATCGCTAGCCAATCATTGGGAAATTTAAGCTCCTGCACCTCATCTGCACGCACATGCGAAATGCTGCCCGCCATTCCTGCGGTCCAGGAGGGCAGATAGATCGGTCGACCAAGGCAGATCAGGTCCACCAGGAGAACACCACGCATGTGGCCGCCGGCGGGCGACCAGTCCATACGACGGCGACGCCGCGACGCCGGGGCCGGGGGAGACGACGACGACGACGTACGGCCTCGCGATCGCTCAGGTGCATGCACGCGTCGGCCTCGTGCTGATCGTACGACGTGGGTTGGATCACGATTGATCGCGTACGTGGTCCTGCACCCCTGCTCCGCTTCTTCCCTGCGGTCGACGACGTGGTATATATGCAGGCGCGGTGTCACGAGAGGGACGTGCGTGTTTCGTTCCTTTTGTTTAGCCTCTCAGGTGAGGTGAGGTGGTGGAGTTTTGGGCAATTGCATCGCAAGAGTTTGCCGCGTTGAACGGATTGGGGTGGAATCTCCGGGCCCGGGCTCATGCAGAATTAAACTAACTGATTTCATTTTTTTAACCGTGCTAGGGGTGGAAACAGACGCACACTACCATGAGCTTGTTTGGTTGCCCGCAAGAGTCGCATGCTCTGGCCGGCCAGAATCCATGCATGCTCAAAATGACTACGAGCAACCAAACACGCCCTATGTGTATACACTCATACGACGTCTAGTGAAGCAGCGGCGGAGCTAGCAATTTATCAAAACCTGGGCACACCACCACAGGCTAAAGCACTTCACTTTTGGGGCTCCTTTGATTCACAGGGTTTGAGAAGTGTAGGAATATGGAACATACAGAAACAGGATGTACTGTCAACTGAAATCCTACTCGGGTAGCAAAACAGAGGATTTTTTTCATGAAGTCCAACCTCATGCTTGTTTTCCTGTGAAAATGAACTAAGAAGTTCCTATAGGATTGGTTCCTGAGGAATGCAATCCAGTGAATCAAACAGCACGTAAAGGAAAACTTCTAGAGGGTGTCAATCCTGTAAAATTCCTATGCAAATCCTATGAATCAAAGGAGGCCTTGTTTTACCGAGAGCCATAAGTACTTCACTTGGTTCTACCATGAACCGAAAGTAAGGGCTTCTTTGATTCAAAGGAATTTTATAGGATTTATGGAGGATTGAAATCCTTAGTATTTTTTCCTATATTGGTCCTTTGATTCATAGGATTGGATCCCATAGAAATTTTTCCTATGGAATCTTTTGTACTGCATTTCATAGGAAATTTAACATCCACTCCAACCTCTTTTTACAATTCCTTTGTTTTTTCCGTGGCATCAATCAATCATTACTAATTCTATAGGATTCAAATGGGTATGCCACTTCAACCCTACACTTTTCCTATTCCTATGTTTTTAAAATCCTATGAATCAAAGAGGCCATAAAATATGTTTAGATAAAAGTCATGTGAATATAAGCATTGTACATCCTTAATGGAGAAAGCTATTGAGCAAACCAAGAAGCGCAACCTGGATCCCCTCTTCCCTCCCCGCTACTACCTGCTTCTCTGTGTTAGCATAAACCACAATGCTTTATATGTGCAAAATTCTGATACCTTTTTGCCCACCCTCAATCCCATTTTGATTGCCATGGCAGACAAAACTGGTGGGGAGCCACCGATGAGGAGGTGCTAGCTGATGTTGATGCAGTTAAAAAGCTAGAGCGGGCTAGGCATGACTTACATGTTAGTGTTGCTAAAACCCTTAGGTACATAGTTAAAAAAAGACATGTAATCATTCCGAAGGATGATTTAAGTGAGGTAGATAGTTTCAAATAGCGATGATAGCATCCGCAATAGCGCTAACACAATAGCGTCTGCTATCGCTCAAATTAAATGCCATTACTTTTTGTTAATGATCTGGAAATATATACAGTAATATAGTGTTTTTACAAATCCGCTATGCGAACATAGCGTCCGCAATATCGCCCGCTATCCGCATTCCGCTACGCGGACCCCAATCCGCTATCAGCCCGCTATCCGCTATTTAAAACCATAAATGTTGAGGAACTGTTACCTGAAAATGAAAAAAAAATGATGATGAGTTTGATGCCTTGGAGCGTTTACAAACTATATATGTTTGCGACTCACTCTCAAGAGAAGAAAGGGAAAAGCAACTCGCATACTCATGGTAGTGTGAAGCTTAAAAGGCAAAGGAATATGACCATAAAATTAAGTTTAAATGACATGACTGATATGGAATTGTAGAGGGATTGGTGGGTTTGTAAAGAAAAAGTTTCTAAGAGAAACTCTTTCTGATCACAAAGTAAATTTTGTAGAGGGATTGGTGGGTTTGTAAAGAAATATTTTGTAAGATAATTATTTTTATGACCTGTTCCCATGTCTTGGTCAGTGGAAGGTGTTTGGGATTCAGTATTGGAGTAGGGTAGCCATAGGATTTTCCTAAGGATTAGAGCACTTTCAACAAGCAAAGATCCAAATTCAAATCCAGACAAAGAAAAAAAAACAAACAACTCATGATTCAACGTAACTTTATTTAACTTAGGTTTTAAGGTTACACTGCCGAGCCATAGTAATTGCGCTTATTAAAAAACTAGAAGAATTATGAAAATGTGTTTAAACGGAAGATAAAAATCGGTTGCTAAATGAATTCCAATTTGTAGAAAATTATTTATGAGACCATGTTCTACTATTTGGTTTGATCTTGTAGTCCAAAGAATTCCATACCATGACGTATCTAGGATAGTAGTCATTAGTGAAAAAACAATAGTTATACAAACAAGTGAAGTGAACCCATCTTCAATAGTCCAACATTTCTTATCTTTAGACCATTGTGAGCCATTTACGAACATTGCAATGAATATGATCATGACATTTAGAGCAACTCCAACCGGGCGACCCATTTCGTCTGCCCATGTCCGTTTGGATCGCGCCAGACAAAAACGCCAGCAGAACGTGCCGACCCAAACCCAAAATGTGTTCGCATCGTGTCCACAACGACGCATTCAAGGCCCAAATTTGAGCTGGAAATGCATCAGCACGGACACAAAGCGTACGCGCCGTGCGTCCCCTTGGTGTCCACCACGGCCCCACAAGTCAGCCGGCCAACCACCACAGGCGGTTGTATTAAACGTGGCCACATACCTCGAGCTCACCTAGTAGTGCGTGGAAGGGTCGTGTGCCCGTCCTTTTTAATGAAAGTGTGCGGCGGGGGCGACCTCATCCACTTCCATCTCCCCCGTCCACATCTGGCGACGCCTGCTCCCTCGCTAGCGACCGGCAAACCCTAGCGAACAAAACCCTAGCCAGCCAGCCATTAGCCATGGGCTTCTTTAGTGGAAACGGAAAGGGAAGGTTCAGCTCCGGCGCGAGCTCTTCCCGCGTGCAGCCTCCTGCACCGGCTAGACGCGGCTCGCTACCGTAGGAGTGGGAGCGACTGTACATACCAATCCACCAGGCGTGATGGCACTGGCAGTACTGCCAGCCATTGCAGTATCCGGATGTCAAACCTGTCGCACGGCTAGCATCTGGACGCACAGCAGATCCCCATTCCAGCGGTGCCACGCACGCCAGGGCGCACGCCGAGGAGGTTCGCCGGTGCCGCGAGGCCCTTACGCCCTAGCAGGGCGTAATGCGTGTGTACGCACCAGACTCCCCCAACTTGGAGTGCTGGTTTGCGCTAGAGCATGAGGAGGAGCGCCGCCACGACGTCCACGTCGACCACGACGTTCCGCCTCCACCCCCATAGGTTTTGCCAGAGGAAGCGGCGTACCAATTCGCCCTCGAGGAGGCACCACAGCACGCGCTAGAGGCGAGCCGGCTCGAGGAGGATGCCCATTGGGATGGGCTGGGCCAATCCCTCGCCTTGTCAGTGGCAGGGGACTCCGTCCACGCTCTACATTTCATCTCGCCGAAGCTCGAGCCCAATGTGGAGCCAGAGCCAGATCCCGAGCCCAAGCCCACACCCACGCGGAAGCGGTCGCCACCGCCGCCCACCTGGCCCAAGTAGTCCTACTCCTGGACCAGCGAGTACCACAAGTGGGTTAGCGTGCATCCTGTTCACTACGGCGCGGCGCCGGAGGGGAGGCGGCCCACCTTGAGCGCTGGAAGGCGCATTGGCTCGCCAAGGAGGCGTGAGACGGTGAGCGGCAGATGCGTTTGGAGTAGGATGAGGAGGCAGTGCACGTTGAGGAGGAGGAGTGCGCCCACCTCGCCGCAATGCCGCTCCCGCAGCAGACGCCAGAGGAGGCAGTCCTTGCGGCCTATTAATCCGCGTTCGGGTGGGCTGGTCCACCTCCCGTCTTCATCGACCTCACCGGCGGCGACAACGACGGGAAGGGCAAGGGCAAGGCGAACTCCTAGGGCAACGTGCGGTCCGGAGTTTTTTTAATTGTTTTACTAATGTTTAAGTGGACTTTGACCGACGGTTGACCGGTCAATTATGCTTAACGAGATGATGCCCCGCACGTTGTTGCGGGAATGTTTGCAATATTTCAATGAGATTTTGATTATATGGAACATGAATTCTTGAAACAATAGTTTTTTAAAGTATATAAGAATTAAATGTAAATAGCATAATAAAATGAAATTTTACATGCATGCATGTTGTAGTGGATTTTTAATATGAATAGTTGCATGTTGAGGTGGGCCTTTCCTTATGCATGTTGAATGATGAGGTGGCATGCTTGCATGTTGAGAGAAATATGTTAGTGGGGGCTAGCTATTTAGATATGGAAGATTATGTGTTGTTATGTTTGTTTTCGTCCACGTGTTTATCATATAATTTTTTTCTTTGCACGCGGGCAAATATGGGCCTGCTTTCTGTTGGACGCATCTGCCGACCCATTTCAAAAAGCGGACGCGCCCGTCCGCCTCACCGACCCAAACGAACGAAAAGAGGACAAACCGTGCGTCTGTTTGAGTCGGCGCGTTGGAGTTGCTCTTATGGCTCCCACATAAATAAGAAGTTGTGTGACAACTACATTTAATAAAAGATAGAGTAAAGATATACAAACAAGAACTAATTCTAGCGAAAAGGTAGAATAAACGGGGTTGGTAAGTAATAGTACTACTCCTAGACCTACATACGGTTTGTGGCCACCCATTTGCGCCATCCCGTGTTAGTCTTTACTAGATCACTGATGGCGTACGTTGCTGTGCCCGTCCATTTCAATAGTAAGATTGTAAGAATTTTTGTAACTAATGTTGGTGGCATAAAACATAAAAGTTGAGTGAAAATTGAGTTGATTGGAACTGAAGAACGACAACATCTGAACTTTCTGGATAGCAAAAGAAAATAGAGCACCGATACTTGTTCTTAGGAGGATAGTACAAAATATGTCTATCAGGACCATCAACGTACTGTTTCCAAACCAAAACAATTTCATTTAGTAGCACAGGGTCGATCACACGGGCTTTATATGATGATACTATGTCTACTGTTAACTTCCTTTGTCTGCGAAGACCATCGTCGTACTATTTCCAAACCAATACAATTTCATTTTGTAGCAGAGGGTCGATAATAGAAATCTTATATGATGATGCAGCAAGTCTGAAGCAAAATGTTGAACATCAACATGCATATTTGTACACGGAATATTCTAAGAAGCATGTACAACTACAAGACTTCAGCGCTGACTCTACTAAACCTCAGTATCAGGGACCAAACAAAGAGGGGAGAAGAAGTCAAGAAGCAGGAGAAGAACAGGAAGGAGCTTACTATGGTTTCATGAGGTTGGCCAGAGCTCCAAAGATAGCGAGGCGGCAGAAGCCACGGCATGCGACATGCAAGAACTGAAGTCATGGGCAGCACGATCAGGTTTATGGCATGCAAATGAGTAAATTCAGCACGAAGCAGCAGGACACTGGGTCGACCTTGTAGAATATCAAGGTTATTAGAACTGCACTTTCTTATGATCAACCTTTAGTTCTGATGTTTCTCAAGTCGGCATACTTGTACCTGAAACATAAATTTTATGTTAAGCTTCACAAGAACATTAGTTGCAATGATCGACTACTGAGGCTAACAACATGACACATGGCATCTGCTATAACCATACTATGCTCCTCACTTATAGAAAACAGAGACAGTTGAGTACAATGATTCCTGATTCCTGTGCTATGGCCATGTTATGCTCCTTGCTTGCAAAAAAATAGAGACATCTAAGTACAACGATTCCTATTATGCATTCCATCAAACACATGGCATGCACATTGTTAAGGAAATCAAAGCCTGAATTATTTGTATAAAAACAATTTATATGAAAATTTAACCGGGAAGAGAGACTTGCCTCCAGCAAATAATTAATGGAGCCTGATGATGCGTGTTGTGTCAGTCATTGCCTGCTTTTCATCACCAATGCTCCCTCTAGTCAGCTCAAGGAACATCAATGAAAGATTTTCCTTGCATTGAGATGCTAAATATAACGAACAATCAGTTTAATTGGATAAACAAGTACAAAGGGTTGTGGGGAGGGGAAGATGGAGATCGAACCTCAAAATAAACACATGAAAGATTCTTGGTATATAACCCATAGAGATGGAAGCCATGGACGCACTCCTCCTTCCTTATTCCTCTGCGTCACTGTAATCATGATAAATGACTTTATACAGTGGCAAGAATTTAAGAAGAAAAATCAGGCATAAACATCCAAGAAAACTCAGACAAAATCTAGAGCCAATTAACGAAAGAGGGGGGTGATACTGAGGAGCAGCCAAAGGTCGCTGTGGGCTGCGTCAATGACGCTGCCTTCACACCCACCGAGTTCCCAACTTTCCCTTCCTCCCGCATCGCGGCCCTCCGTTGGCGGACTCCGGCTTCAACTCTTAGATGTGTGAGTAGTTTATCTCAGACCTTCAGGTCCATAGTTATTAGCTAGATGGCTTCTTCTCTCTTTTTGGATCTCAATACAAAGTTCTCTTCGATTATCTTGGAGATCTATTCGATGTAATCTTCTTTTGTTGTGTGTTTGTCGAGATCCGATGAATTGTGGATTTATGATCAAGATTATCTATGAACAATATTTGAATCTTCTCTGAATTCTTTTATGTATGATTGGTTATCTTTGCAAGTCTCTTTGAATTATCAGTTTGGTTTGGCCTACTAGATTGATCTTTCTTGCAATGGGAGAAGTGCTTAGCTTTGGGTTCAATCTTGCGGTGCTCGATCCCAATGACAGTAGGGAAAACGACACGTATTGTATTGTTGCCATCGAGGATAAAAAGATGGGGTTTATATCATATTGCATGAGTTTATCCCTCTACATCATGTCATCTTGCTTAAAGCATTACTCCGTTCTTATGAACTTAATACTCTAGACGCATGCTGGATAGCGGTCGATGTATTGAGTAATAGTAGTAGATGTAGGAGGAGTCGGTCTACTTTGTCACGGACGTGATGCCTATATACATGATCATACCTAGATATTCTCATAACTATGCTCAGTTCTATCAATTGCTCGACAGTAATTTGTTTACCCACCGTAATACTTATGCTATCTTGAGAGAAGCCACTAGTGAAACCTATGGCCCCCGGGTCTATTTTCCATCATATTAATCTCCCGTCAACAAGCAATTTCTTGCGCCGTTTATTTTGCTTTCTTTACTTTTAGTCTTTATCATACAAATACCAAAAATATTATGTTATCTTCTCTATCAGATCTCACTTTTGCAAGTGGCCGTGAAGAGATTGACAACCCCTTTATCGCGTTGGTTGCAAGGTTCTTATTTGTTTGTGTAGGTGCAAGGGACTTAAGCGTGGCCTCCTACTGGATTGATACCTTGATTCTCAAAAACTGAGGGAAATACTTACGGTACTTTGCTGCATCACCCTTTCCTCTTTAAGAAAAAACCAACTCAGTGCTCAAGAGGTAGCAGAAGACAACGTAATGGGTTATGTTTTCTTATATCCGAAATAAATTATATTGTCTTGGATCATCCAACATGTTGAGCTTGCTTTTCCCCCTCATGCTAGCCAAATTCTTTGCACCAAGTAGAGATACTACTTGTGCTTCCAAACATTCCTTAAACCATTTTTGCCATGAGAGTCCACCATACCTACCTATGGATTGAGTAAGATCCTTCAAGTAAGTTGTCATCGGTGCATGCAATAAAAATTGCCCTCTAAATATGTATGATCTATTAATGTGGAGAAAATAAGTTTTATACGATCTTGTGATGTGGAAAAAATAAAAACGACGGACTGCATAATAAAGGTCCATATCACAAGTGGCAATATAAAGTAACGTTTTTTTGCATTAAGATTTTGTGCATTCAACCATAAAAGCGCATGACAACCCCTGCTTCCCTGTGCGAAGGGCCTATCTTTTACTTTTATCTTCTACCTTATGCAAGAGTCATGGTGATCTTCACCTTTCCTTTTTTCATTTTTATCCTTTGGCAAGCACATTATGTTGGAAAGATCCTAATATATATATATATATATATATATATATATATATATATATATATATCCAATTGGATGTAAGTTATCATGAACTATTATTGTTGACATTACCCTTGAGGTAAAAGGTTGGGAGGCGAATCTATAAGCCCCTATCTTTCTCTGTGTCCGATTAAAACTTTGAACCCATAAATATCACGTGAGTGTTAGCAATTGTGAAAGATTAAATGATAGTTGAGTATGTAGAGTTTGCTAAATCAAAACTCTGACATAGACCCTTCCTAAAAATAAGATGAATTGCAATTGTTCGATGACTGAGAATATAGTTTGTTAGTTTCAAGAAAGTTTATGATCTATACTTTAACATGTGAATAGCTTGTTACTTGATCATGAAAAGCTTTGTGAAGATGAGCTACTGTTATGATATATAATGATGCTAGAAAAAGTGATTGGAACTATCATTGATGAAACTTATGCACTTGCTAGCATTCACACTTCATAAATTATTTCTTTTATCATTTACCTACTCGAGGACGAGCAGGAATTAAGCTTGGGGATGGTGATACGTCTCCAACGTATCTATAATTTATGAAGTATTCATGCAATTATATTATCAATCTTGGATGTTTTATATGCATTTATATGCTATTTTATATGGTTTTTGGGACTAACCTATTAACCTAGAGCCCAGTGCCAGTTTCTGTTTTTTCTTGTTTTAGAGTATCATAGAAAAGGAAAACCAAACGGAGTCCAATTGACCTGAAACTTGACGAAGCTTATTTTTAGACCAGAAGAAGGCCATGGAGTAAAAGAGTTGGGACAGAAGATTTTCTGGGCTTCCCACGAGGGTGGGAGGAGCGCCCCCTACCTCGTGGACAGCCCGGAGACCCCCCTGACTTGTTCTCGATGCCAAAACCTCTTATATATACAGAAACCTCCAGAAATTAACCTAGATTGGAAATTTCGCCGCCGCAAGCGTTTGTAGCCATGAGAAATCAATCTAGGCCCTCTCTGGCACCCTGCCGGAGGGGGCCATCATCACCTGAGGACATGGAGGAGGATCCCGGAGGCGCCATCATCACCATGAAGGCGAAGGACCAGAGGGAGAACCTCTCCCCATCTTGGGGGAAGGCCATGAAGGAGGAAGCACAATAGGGAGAACCTCTCCTCCTCTCTCTCTCGATGGCACCGAAGTGCCATCGGGAGGGGAATCATCGCCGCGGTGATCGTCTTCATCAACATCACCATCATCATCATCATCCTCATCTCTTTTACGCGGTCCACTTTCCCACACCCTGCTGTAATCCCTACTTGAGCATGATGCTTTATGCCACATATTATGATCCAATGATGTGTTGCCATCCTATAATGTTTTGAGTAGATATCCTTTGTCTTAGGGTTGATTGATGATCTAGATTGGTATGAGTTGTATGTTTTACTTTGATGCTGTCCTATGGTGCCCCCCGTGTCACGCAAGCGTGATGGATTCCCGCTGTAGGGTGTTGCAATATGTCCATGGTTTGCTTATTGTCTGCGTTGCGTGAGTGACTGAAACACAAACACGGATAAGCGGGACATGGCATATGGGAATAAAGAGGACTTGATACTTTAATGCTATGGTTGGGTTTTACCTTAATGATCTTTAGTAGTTGCGGATGCTTGCTAGAGTTCCAATCATAAGTGCATATGATCCAAGAAGAGAAAGTATGTTAGCTTATGCCTCTCCCTCATATGAAACCGTGATAGTGATTACCGGTCTTGTTAACAATTGCTAGGAAAATTCCGCACACCGATCCACCATTATTCCACACTCGCTATTTATAATATTTAGTAATATATTGTAACTTTATGATAACAACACCTACTTTTATATTTTAGCTCTCCGATATAATACAAAGTTATCCTCTTCATACCCACAACATAGTTTTTTTCTCGTTGCTAGTTGGAAGCAAATGTTCAGTGTACGTAGAGTCGTATCAGTGGCAGATAGGGCTTGAGAGAATATTGATCTTACCTTTAGCTCCTTGTGGGTTCAGCACTTCATACTTATCACTTCCACCTTTGGAAATTTCTATGATGATTCCCTGCACTTGGGGATTATTAGCGTGAGTTGTGAAACTATTGCACATTGTTTTAAATGAAGGCCAAACTCGTAACTCAAATATTCGCCTCTGCGATCAGATCGTATAAACTTAATTTTCTTGTTACGATGATTCTCCACTTCACTCTGAAATTCTTTGAACATTTTCAAATGTTTCAGACTTGTGTTTCATTAAGTAGATATACCCATATCTGCTCAAATCATCTATGAAGGTCAGAAAATAACGATACCCGCCGCGAGCCTCAACACTCATCGGACCGCGTACATCGATATGTATTATTTCCAACAAGTCAGTTGCTCGCTCCATTGTTCCGGAAAACGGAGTTTTAGCCATCTTGTCCATGAGGCATGGTTCACAAGAATCAAATGGTTCATAATCAAGTGATTCCAAAAGTCTATCCACATGGAGTTTCTTCATGCGCTTTACACCAATATGACCTAAACGGCAGTGCCACAAATATGTCGCATTATCATTATCAACTTTGCATATTTTGGCATCAATATTATGAATATGTGTGTCATGATATAAGGAAATATAAATAACAACTTTATTATTGCCTCTAGGGCATATTTCCTTCATGACATATGTAACGCCCTCGATGCGGCTATATCTCCCACGTGTCGAAGCACGACTTAGAGGCATAACCGCATTGAAAGCAATGTCGCAAGTGAGGTAATCTTCACAACAACCCATGTAATACAATAAGGGAATAAGAGTAACATAGTTGGCTTACACTCGCCACGTCACACAAATGCATAAATAACATTACATTCATACAATTACACTCAAGGTCTGACTACGGAACCAAAATGAAGATAAACCCCAAATGCAACATAGTCCCCGATTGCCCCAACTGGGCACCACTACTGATCATCTGGGAAAGACATGTAGTATCGTCCTGAGTCTTCATTGAACATCCACTTGAGCTTAGTTGAATCACCTGGAGCGGTATCATCGGTCCCTGCATCTGGTTTTGGTAGTAATCTGTGAGTCACGGGGACTCAGCAATCTCACACCCTCGCGATCAAGACTATTTAAGCTTATAGGTAAGGTAAAGGTATGATGTGGAGCTGCATCAAGCGACTAGCATATTTGGTGGCTAACATACGCAAAAGAGAGCGAGAAGAGAAAGCAAAGGCATGGTCGAACAACTATGATCAAGAAGTGATCCTAGAACAACCTACGTCAAGCATTACTCCAACATCGTGTTCGCTTCCCGGACTCCGCCAAGAAGAGACCATCACGGTTACACACGCGGTTGGTGCATTTTAATTAAGTTATGTTTCAGGTTATTTACAACCGGACATTAACAAATTTCCATCTGCCCATAACCGCGGGCACGACTTTCAAAAGTTCAAATCCCTGCAGAGGAGTCCCAACTTAGCCCATCACAAGCTCTCACGGTCAATGAAGGATATTCCTTCTCCCAAGACAATCCGATCAGACTTGGCATCCCGGTTACAAGACATTTCGACAATGGTAAAACTAAACCAGCAAAGCCGCCCGAATGTGCCGACAAATCCCGATAGGAGCTGCACATATCTTGTTCTCAGGGCACACTCAGATGAGCCAGACGTCGGGTAGGCCAGCCCAGAGTTGCCACTGGTAGCCCCGGACATCGCTCAGTTGGACCAACACTTAGAGGAAGCACTGGCCCCAGGGGGGGGTTAAAATAAAGATGACCCTTGAGTCCGTGAAACCCAAGGGAAAAAGGCTAGGTGGCGAATGGTAAAACCAATGTTGGGCCATGCTGGAAGAGTTTTATTCAAGGCAAACTGTCAAGGAACGCAAAATCCGGGAACATAACACCGATATGACGGAAACTAGGGCGGCAAGAGTGGAACAAAACACCAGGCATAAGGCCGAGCCTTCCACCCTTTACCAAGTATATAGGTGCATTAAGATAAACAAGATAATATTGTGATATCCCAACAATAAACAAGTACCAACAAGGAACGGATCTCCAAACTTCACCTGCAACTAGCAACGCTATAAGAGGGGCTGAGCAAAGCGGTAACATAGTCAAACAACGGTTTGCTAGGACATGGTGGGTTAGAGGTTTGACATGGCAATATGGGAGGCATGATAAGCATGTGGTAGGTATCGTAGTATAGGCATAGCAAAAGAGTGAGCATCTAGCAAGCAAATATAGAAGTGATTTCGAGGGTATGGTCATCTTGCCTGAAAGTTCTCAGAGTTGTCTTGATCCTCGTAAGCGTACTCAACGGGATCCTCGATCACGTACTCGTCTCCCAGCTCTACCCAAGCAAGAACAACAATCAAAAAGGAACACAATCAACCACGTGCAATGCTCAAGCAACATGATGCAAACATGGTATGATATGCGTGATGCGATATATGATGCATATGCATGATTTGCAAAGGAATGATTGGACCTGGCCTCAACTTGGAAATCCAAGAGTGCCACTAGAAAGGTGAGGTAATTTCGGTCGAAATCGATATAAAGATCACCGGAATCGGATGCACGATTTGGAAATGGCAAACAAAACAAATATGGCACCGGTCTGCGATTAACAGCAAGTAGCCTTCTAAATGCATCAAGATAAATAAGCTACTGCACTCAAACATGACAACAAAGTATATGGCAGGGATCCACCCATAATGCTTGACAAAAGATGAACACTGAGCTACGGCTAATTCACTCATTAACAGGTTCAAACAAGCATGGCAAAAGTGCAAAAGATAACAGGTTTCAGACTTAGTGAAATTAACAGCAAGTCAGGAATTTATCATCAAGAAGCAATGTTTAGAGCATGATAACTACATGCTACAGAACATATCATGGCAAAGCAAGGCATGGCATGAAGCTATGCAAAGCATATAACAAAAGTCCCTTAGTGACCATGAGCCAAATGGGATCAGAAAATACAATTTCAACCATGTGAACATAGCAAAAACATAAACAGATTCAGACTTAGTGAAAAAACTGGAGCATGGCAAAACAGATAACGAGTAGGCATGTTTATGAGCCCGATGCACTCACTACAAGGCATTGCATGACAAACTAAGCATACACCCAACAAATAGACATGGCAAGAACAGAACATAGCATGCACGGATCAACAACAACAAGCTCGGCAAAATTGCTAAACATGTCAACAATCTGCGAGGAACATTTTATAACAAAAGTAGAGCTTGATTCAGTCAAGCTAGGGTGCTTCATAATTGCAAACAAATACACGGATGGATATAGCACAACAATATCTACAAAACATCCTTACTGATCATGCTCAACAGAGGCACAGATCACTAGGAAACAACATGAACATATGGCATAAAAATAAGGACAGGGCAAGGACTTACTGAAATTCTAAGTCCCTGAAATCAGCATCATTGAGTAAGCTACTTTTCATGCTTGTGCTAGTCACCACAAAGATCACAAAAATACATGGCATACACCCCTGTAAAGATGGCATGACATATATCAAAACACATGTAGAGTTCAGGATCATAGCATGCACACATTAATCATGGCAAAAATGACAAAAGGGCATTTGCTAAAACAGATCTGAAACTATCCTCACATAGCCCTCTTCCAACATCATTTCAAGCATCAAGATGAGCTCAAATGAAAATGATGCAATGAGATTAAATGATGTACTCGTCGAGTCGAACATTTTGATATGCTACACGTGCGAATCGGAGCTACGATGAGGGAGTTATGGCATGTCAAAGTATCCACAAAAGTTAGGGTTAGGGACAAAAAAGTCAACCCCGAGATTCTCAGATCTGGATCCGGCGTGGGTTACGAGGTTCGTCGACGCCAGAGTTGGACTTGGAGCCGCCGGAGAGGATGAGGGCACCGATGAGGACGTAGCCGGGGCTGGATCCGGCGAGAGGAGGACGGTGCGGCGACGACGGTGGTCGGACGCGGCGCCGGCGTGGACTGGCGGCGTGGTGGTGAAGTCCGGCGCGGTGGCGGAGCTCGCCGGCATCGAGAACCGCGGCGGCGCGGCAGAGAACGCGGCGGCCGGAGCGGACGGCTCGGGCGACGCGCGGGAGAAGGAGGACGACACGGGCGGCGTGCTCCAGATGGGCCTCGGGGGCCGGACGCGGGCTCCCCGGGCCGGCGGTCGGCGGCGACGGGTCTGCGACGCCACGTGGCGCGAGCTGAGTGGCAGGGCGGTGTGTCTGGCGTGCCCGGACACATCCGGCGCGCTGAGGGACGAATGAACTAGGGTTTGGAAGGGGAAGATCCGGGATTTAGAATGGGGTGTCTTTATATAGAGGTAGAGGGAGCTAGGAGGGCCCAAATGAGGTGCGGTTTGCGGCCACACGATCGTGATTGAACGATCTAGACGATGGAACGGGTTTAGGTGGGTTTTGAGCCACTTTGGAGGGGTATTGGGCTGCAACACACACGAGGCCTTTTGGGTCCTCGGTAACCGTTGGAGTATCAAACGAAGTCCAAATGGCACAAAACTTGACAGGCGGTCCACCGGTAGTAAACCAAGGCCGCATAACAAGTCTCGGTCCAATCCGAAGACGTTTAACCCCCACACACAAAAAGAGGTAGAAAGGGACACCGGAGGACATAGAAGCGCCGGAATGCAAAACGGACAACGGGGAAAAGGCTCGGATGCATGAGACGAACACGTATGCAAATGCAATGCACATGATGACATGATATGAGATGCATGACAAAGATGAAAACACACGGAGACAAAAACCCAACAACAAGGAAAAATCATAACTTCGTGCCGGAAACGACAAGAGTTGGAGTACAAATAAGGTAGGTTACATCCGGGGTGTTACAACACTCCACCACTACGAAAGGATCTTGTCCCGAGTGTTGGAAATATGCCCTAGAGGCAATAATAAATTAGTTATTATTATATTATATTTCATTGTTCATGATAATCGTTTATTATCCATGCTAGAATTGTATTGATAGGAAACTCAGATACATGTGTGGATACATAGACAACACCATGTCCCTAGTAAGCCTCTAGTTGACTAGCTCGTTGATCAATAGATGGTTACGGTTTCCTGACCATGGACATTGGATCTCGTTGATAATGGGATCACATCATAAGGAGAATGATGTGATGGACAAGACCCAATCCTAAGCCTAGCACAAGATCGTGTAGTTCGTATGCTAAAGCTTTTCTAATGTCAAGTATCATTTCCTTAGACCATGAGATTGTGCAACTCCCGGATACAGTAGGAGTGCTTTGGGTGTGCCAAACGTCACAACGTAACTGGGTGGCTATAAAGGTACACTACGGGTATCTCCGAAAGTGTCTGTTGGGTTGGCACGAATCGAGACTGGGATTTGTCACTCCGTGTAACGGAGAGGTATCTCTGGGCCCACTCGGTAGGACATCATCATAATGTGCACAATGTGACCAAGGAGTTGATCACGGGATGATGTGTTACGGAACGAGTAAAGAGACTTGCCGGTAACGAGATTGAACAAGGTATCGGGATACCGACGATCGAATCTCGGGCAAGTATCGTACCGATAGACAAAGGGAATTGTATACGGGATTGATTGAATCCTTGACATCGTGGTTCATCCGATGAGATCATCGTGGAGCATGTGGGAGCCAATATGGGTATCCAGATCCTGTTGTTGGTTATTGACCAGAGAGTTGTCTCGGCCATGTCTGCATGACTCCCGAACCCATAGGGGTCTACACACTTAAGGTTCGATGACGCTAGGGTTATAGGGAAAGTATGTACGTGGTTACCGAATGTGGTTCGGAGTCCCATATGAGATCCCAAACGTCACGAGGAGTTCCGGAATGGTCCAGAGGTAAACATTGATATATATGAAGTATGGTTTTGGCCACCGGAAGTGTTCCAGACATCACCGGTAGTGTACCGGGACCACCGGAGGGGTCCGGGGGTCCACCAGGTGGGGCAACCAGCCCCGAAGGCCTACATGGGCCAATAGTGGGAAGGGACCAGCCCCTAGGTGGGCTGGGGCGCCTCCCACCAAGGCCCAAGGCGCCTCCTAGAGGGGAGGGGGCAAACCCTAGGGCAGATGGGCCCTAAGGCCCACCCCAGGTGCGCCTCCCCCTCTCCCCCTTGGCCGCCACCCTAGATGGGTTTTGGGGCTGCCGCCACCCCTAGGGAGGGAACCCTAGATGGGGGCGCAGCCCCTCCCCTTCCCCTATATATACTTGAGGTATTGGGGGCTGCAAGACACACGAGATCATCTCCCTCTTGGCGCAGCCCTACCTCTCTCCCTCCTCGTTTCTCGTAGTGCTTGGCGAAGCCCTGCTAGAGTTCCGCGCTCCTCCACCACCACCACGTCGTCGTGCTGCTGCTGGACGGAGTCTTCCCCAACCTCTCCTTCTCCCCTTGCTAGATCAAGGCGTAGGAGACGTCACCGGGCTGCACGTGTGTTGAACGCGGAGGCGTCGTTGTTCGGCGCTTAGATCGGAAACCGCGATCTGAATCGCTACGAGTACGACTCCTTCATCTGCGTTCTTGTAATGCCTCCGCTTAGCGATCTACAAGGGTATGTAGATGCACTCTCCTTCCCCTTGTTGCTAGATTACTCTATAGATTGATCTTGGTGATGCGTAGAAAATTTTAAATTTCTACTACGATCCCCAACAGTGGCATCATGAGCTAGGTCTATGCGTAGTTTCTATGCACGAGTAGAACACAAAGCAGTTGTGGGCGTCGATATTGTCAATTTACTTGTCGTTACTAGTCTTATCTTGATTCGGCGGCATCGTGGGATGAAGCGGCCCGGACCGACCTTACACGTACTCTTACGTGAGACTGGTTCCACCGACTGACATGCACTAGTTGCATTAGGTGGCTAGCGGGTGTCTGTCTCTCCCACTTTAGTCGGATCGGATTCGATGAAAGGGGTCCTTATGAAGGGTAAATAGAAATTGGCATATCACGTTGTGGTTTTCGCGTAGGTAAGAAACGTTCTTGCTAGAAACCTATAGCAGCCACGTAAAAACTTGCAACAACAATTAGAGGACGTCTAACTTGTTTTTGCAGCATATGCCTTGTGATGTGATATGGCCAAAAGGATGTGATGAATGATATATGTGATGTATGAGATTGATCATGTTCTTGTAATAGGAATCACAACTTGCATGTCGATGAGCATGACAACCGGCAGGAGCCATAGGAGTTGTCTTAATTTATTTATGACCTGCGTGTCAACTTAAGCGTCATGTAATTACTTTACTTTATTGCTAAAGCGTTAGCCATAGTAGTAGAAGTAATAGATGACGAGACAACTTCAAGAAGACACGATGATGGAGATCATGATGAAGGAGATCATGGTGTCATGCCGGTGACAACGATGATCATGGAGCCCCAAAGATGGAGATCAAAAGGAGCAAAATGATATTGGCCATATCATGTCACTTTTGATTGCATGTGATGTTTATCATGTTTTACATCTTATTTGCTTAGAACGACGGTAGCTTAAATAAGATGATCCCTCATTACAATTTCAAGAAAAGTGTTCCCCCTAACTGTGCACCGTTGCGAAGGTTTGTTGTTTCGAAGCACCACGTGATGATCGAGTGTGATAGATTCTAACGTTCGAATACAACGGGTGTTGACGAGCCTAGCATGTACAGACATGGCCTCGGAACACATGCGAAACACTTAGGTTGACTTGACAAGCCTAGCATGTACAGACATGGCCTCGAAACACGGAAGACCGAAAGGTCGAGCATGAGTCGTATAGAAGATACGATCAACATGAAGATGTTCACCGATGTTGACTAGTCTGTCTCACGTGATGATCGGACACGGCCTAGTTGACTCAGATCATGTTTCACTTAGATGACTAGAGGGATGTCTATTTGAGTGGGAGTTCATTAAATAATTTGATTAGATGAACTTAATTATCATGAACATAGTCTAAATTGTCTTTGCAAATATGTTGTAGATAAACAGCTCACGTTGTAGCTCCCTGTTTCAATACGTTCCTAGAGAAAGACTAAGTTGAAAGATATTGTAAGCAATGATGCGGACTGGGTCCGTAGTCCGAGGAGTGTCCTCACTGCTACACAGAAGTCTTACGTCTTTGATGCACCACTCGATGTGCAAACCCCTACAACGTCGTCTGTGGATGTTGTGAACGCCTGACAGACACATCCTGATGACTACTTGATAGTTTAGTGCACCATACTTTACGGCTTAGAATCGGGATTCCAATGACGTTTTGAACGCCATAAGACATATGAGATGTTCCAAGAGTTGAAATTGGGATTTCAGGCTCATGCCCGTGTTGAGAGGTATGAGACCTCTGACAAGTTCTTTTGCCAACAAGATGGAGGAGAATAGCTCAGCTAGTGAGCATGTGCTTAGAATGTCTGGGTGCTACAATCACTTAAATCAAGTGGGAGTTAAACTTCCAGATAAGATAGTGATTGATAGAGTTCTCTAGCCACTATCACTAAGCTACTAGATCTTTGTGATGAACTATGACATGCAAGGGATGGAGTTGATCCCGGAGCTTTTCGCGGTGCTTAAGACCGCAAAAGGTAGAAATCAAGAAGGGGCATCAAGTGTTGATGGTTTAACAAGATCACTGGTTTCAAGAAGGGCAAGGGCTAGAAGGGAAACTTCATGGATGGCAAATCAGTTGCTGCTCCAGTGAAAGAACCCAAGGTTGAACCCAAACCCGAGACTGAGTGCTTCTATTGTAAGGGGAACGGTCACTTGTAGCGGAACTACCCCAAATACAAGGTAGATAAGAAGGATGGCAACTTCAACAAAGTATATACGTGTTATTAATGTGTACCTCACTAGTACTCCTGGTAGCACCTGGGTATTGGATACCGGTTCAGTTACTATTATTGGTGACTTGAAGCAAAAGCTACGGACTGAACGGAGACTGGCTAAGGGCGAGGTGACGATGTGTGTTGGAAGTGTTTCCAAAGTTGATGAGATCACCATCGCACGCTCCATCTGCCTTCGGGGTTAGTATTGAACCTAGATAAATGTTATCAGGTGTCTACGTTGAGCATGAATATGATTAGATCATGTTCATTGCAATACGGTTATTCATTTAAGTTAGAGAATAATGGTTATTCTGTTTACATGAATAATACCTTTCATGGTCATGCACCCTATGTGAATGGTTCATTGAATCTCGGTCGTGGTAATACACATGTGTTGGAAATATGCCCTAGAGGCAATAATAAATTGGTTATTATTATATTTCCTTGTTCATGATAATCGTTTATTATCCATGCTAGAATTGTATTGATAGGAAACTCATATACATGTGTGGATACATAGACAACACCATGTCCCTAGTAAGCCTCTAGTTGACTAGCTCGTTGATCAATAGATGGTTACGGTTTCCTGACCATGGATATTTTTTTGGGCAGGAGAGGATGCTTGCTCAGGTGCTCAATGTCTTATTGCTTGGAAAAATGTTTGCTTACCAAAAATATACGGTGGTTTAGGGCTCAAAAACCTACATGTACAAAACAATTGCATTCTCATGAAATTCACTGCCAAAGCTCTCTCCACTACACAAACACCTTGGCTAGAATGGCTAGATCTCCAACACCCTAATGCTCTAGTCTCCCCACCCCTGCAAACCTCTTTCCTTTGCCGCACAATTTCACAGCAACTCACTTCTCTACAAAATATAACCTTTGTGTTGACACACAGTGGTTCAGACACCTACTTTTGGTTAGATACCTGGTTGACTCCACAACCCTTGTTCATTACCTTCCCCCACTTATTCTCCCACTCCACTCTAAAGCTGGTTAAAGTGGCTAACATTCTGCGTTTTGGTATTCAAACTAACCTCCGTAACCGTCTCTCTCTCACGGAAGAACAAGAACTTGTCTCACTTGTGGCTGTTTTGCAGGACTTTATGCCTTTGGCAGGGGAAGACCAACGGATCCTTCGACATGGCATTGCCTTCTCCACCAAACATGCATACGCCGCCCTCATGGAGCAGCCGGATCACGATCCTCATGCTCTGCTCATTTGGACCGCAAAGATTCATCGGAAGCTCAAAGTCTTAGCTTGGCTGCTCTTCAAAGACCGCCTCAACACCAGCATCAACCTTGCACACAAACATATAATCGCCTTAGATATATGCCCTCGGTGTGCGAGGCTGCCAGAAGACTCTAGCCACCTGTTCATCTCATGCCCTCTCGCCAATAGGATCTGGCAATGTCTGGGCTTTCTGCCCTAGTCTGACGATATCACAGACCTCTGGGATGTCGCTACCCCCCCCCTCCCTACCTCCACATGGCCTTCGGTCCTCTTGACCTTGTTGTGGATGATCTGGTCTGCTCGCAATGACATGGTATTTAGGACGATTGATCAAAGTTCTGTAATACCCTTAGAAACCTTATTTCCGCTATGGATCTCTGGTCTCATCGTCTTGCGCTCCCATGGGACAAGGAGGATGTCTTCTCGTGGTGCTCCTACCTCTCTGCACGGTGCACCGTGCCTATGTAATGTTGTACTTACTGCCTCAGCATTCCTTTGAGTAATATATTCAGGTGGGGGAGCTCCCCCCCTATGATTCTAAAAAAAAGACTGATCGAAGAATCACCACGAATCCCAGTGGCGCTGCCGCCGCCGCGACCGAGCCAACGGTGACAAGACACTGACCGGCACAGCAGTGGCGGAGCTTCAATCAAATGGTTGGGCGGGCCAAAGAGTACAAATTTTTATTCTGAACCATATTATGTGTATGTGTCCATTTCCGGCTGCTGCTCCCGAGCACCTCCACTCAGCTGTGTGTTTTCTTCGAGGAACACAAGCGACAGTTCGAGGCTAATATCGTCAAGCTAATATCGTGATGCCTGTTGTTTGTCTGTATGGCTGTCCATCGCCATGGGCTGGGGCTTCGTATAAAAAATATTTTTACTCCAGACCTGGGCGGGCCATGGCCCACTTGGCCTTGCCGAAGCTCCGCCAGTGCGGCACAAGCCTCTGTCTTCGTGCTTGCTTGCTTCGTGCTCTAGTTGCTGTTGTGCACGGAGAGGCCGGAGGCGTGACATGAGACCGTGAGAACGGAGATCGGCCGAGCAAAGCTTGGCGGGAGCAGGAGGGGAGTGCGTTGTGGTGGTGGTGCGTGAGCCATGGCGCTGGAGGTCTGCGGAATGTTTGGATGGCTGCTCGGCGGGGCCCACGCAAGCGACTGAGCGCTTCGATGGCGCTGGTTGCATGTTCGCGGGGCCCACGGAGGATGTCGTCGGACCCACCTCATATCTTTGTTTAGCTCGTTTTGGCTTGACTGTTCTTCCATGTGGCTTTTCTTTTCTTTTTTCCAACGAAAAATGTGTGGTTTGGGTTCGACATCATTCATGGTTGAAATTTGAAATTTCATATGTCAAATGAACCCTAAACTGCTAACTTGGCGCAGTTTTTCCCTCGGTTCTTTTCTGCATGCCTCTTGAGACTTGAGAGGGGGAAAAAAGCTGAACCAAGGCAACTGTTAAGTACTCCCTCCGTCCGGAAATACTTGTCATCAAAATGAATCAAAAGGTATGTATGTATTTTTTTCTAGATACATCCCTCTTTATTTATTTTGATGACAAGTATTTACGGACGGAGGGAGTAGGAGAAAAGTATGTTTCTTATGTACAGAGAAATAAGATATACTCGTAGATATGTATTGACATCTAGACAGAAAGCCATGCAACGAATTTTTTATTTAGTTCGCGTATTAGCATTGATCAAAGTCAGGCTTCATAAACTTTGTCAAAAGTTTATAAACAAAAACATGAGTATATACAATAACAAATCAATACCATTAGATTTATTGATGAATGTACGTTCACATCATATAGATTTGTTATGGTAAATATTTATATTATTTTCTATAAATTTGGTCAAATTTTACGAAGTTTGACTTCAGGCAACTCTAATATGCAGAGTAAATAAAAATAAAGGAAGTACGAGACAACTATACAGGTCTAGCTAGTGAATAGTTCATCACATGACACGGCACATGTGACTATCTGAACTCCCATCCGATGGCTATAGCTAGCTCGTATATGAAAACGAGGCAAGAACATTAAACCAGGGGCAGATAGAGGCACGGTATCGCTGAACCAAAAAAAGATCATTGTGGGTTGATCTGTTTTGTTGTTGTTGTTGTTCATGGATTCATGGTAGGTAAGCATGGATGCATGATGTAATTGTAAGAGCATCTCCAACAGCCGCGCTAAACTAGCGCCGCGCCGCAAATTAGGCAGTTTTAGCGCGCGCGCAACGCGGCGGGCCGCTCCAGCGGGCGTGCAAAAACGGCGCGCGCGCTATAACGGGTTGGGCGCGCGGTTGAAAATACTTACCCGCGCGGCGTATTTCGGGCGCCAACTACAGCGCGCGGCACACTCGAGCGCTCGCGCCGCACTCTCTCCTCTCCACGTCCTACACCCCGCGCGCGCCGGCGCCGGCGCCCTGCCACCCACCCATGGACGCGCACACCGGCGCCCCGCTCACCCCGTTGTACAGCCGCGACCCCCCCGCTGCCGCCGCGACCCCCCCGCCGCCGCCGCCACCGCCGCCGGAAACCCTAGCGCGGGAAGCGCTGGCGTCGCCACCGCCGGAGCTCCGCCGAGCGTCGGCCTCGCGCGCAACCTCTTCTTGCCGCCGCGGATGACCACGGCGCCGGGTGGCGTCGCACCGGCGCCGTCCCGTGCCGCCGCCGCACCGTCGAAGAAGGTCCCCAATGCGGCGCGGACGAAGAAGGGCAAAACATCCGCGAAGAAAAACAAGGCGGCGGACGGCTCCGGCACCACGAGGGCGAGGGAAAAGAAGCTTGCAGGGCGTTCGACGGCCGCGGCGGCTACCGAAGCGCCGGCGAGCTCACTCGTTGAGCCGGCCGCCGACGCGCACCACGTGTTCGACGAAATGCCCCCAAGGTGAAAAAATTTCCAACTTTTCTTTTCTTCTTATTGTTTTAATGCATCATCATCACATATAGATAGCTTATTTGCATTGTTCAAAAAACTTTGTAGTCTCAACGATGATGCATACATGTCCACTATGGGTGTTGGGTCTCAAACCAATGACATCCATTTCGAAGACCATGAGTTTGAGGTGGACGAGGAGGGTGAGGGAATTGTCGAAGCGCCGAAAGGAAGAGCGGGCAATTACTCAACCAACGATGACAAGTTACTATGCCATACTTATTTGCAAGTGTCGAGGGATCCATCCATTGGAGGTGATCAAAGTAGAGACGCGTATTGGGGGCGAATAAAAGAACACTTTGATGCTCACAACTTGAGTGGAATTGACCGCTCCGAGAGATCACTTCGGTCCCGATGGTCGACAATCAACTCGGATTGTCAAAAGTGGGCGGCCGTACAAAAGGCAGTTGACAATATTAACCCAAGTGGCACAAATGAGGATGATCGAGTAAGTGGCATCTCATATATGTTCATCATACTTGTTTTTGGTGACCGAAGTGCTAACTTGTTTTGTTTTTCTTGTAGTACAACATTGCACAAAACTTGTTCAAAGAAGAGACAAGGACAACCAAGAAGGGGAAGATCAAGAAAGGCAGGGTCTTTACCTTGCCTCATTGCTATGAAGTGTTAAAGGATGATGAGAAATGGAAGAAGCATGATGGTTTGGAGGATTTGCATTTGAGCAACAAACGGAAGCGAGCAATTGAGATGAATGATGATGATGAGGAGGATGATGCATCAAGTGATGACGGCAAGAGAAGCCCCACACCCAACTCGGTTTTATACTCAAAGCCAAAACAACCAGATGGGTGCAAGAAAGACAAAACCGAAAAGAAGAAGAGGAAAGGAGATGATGAGCTCAAAAATGCTATGGAAGCTATTGTGAAGGCAAGGGTCGAAGCCAATGAGGTGACGAAAATGGCAAGGAACCAAGATGCCGTGGCCGAGGAGAGGAGGTTGGCGGCCGAGGAGAGAAGGGTGGTGGCCGAGGAGAGAAATGTGGCTTTGGAGGAGAGGAAAGTGAGCAACGAGGAGCGAGCTAAGTTGTTGGAATGGGAGAAGCACTTGTTCTTCTTGGACACATCTAACCTCAATGCGGCGCAAAAAGAGTATGTCAATCTTGCCCAACAAGAAGTCTTGATCCAAAAAAGAGCCTTGGTTCGTGCAATGGGAGGCGGTGGCTTCGGCGCCATGGGTGGCGGTGGCCTCGGCGCCATGGGTGGCGGTGGCCTCGGCGCTGTTAGACATTGTATTCTCTGTATAATACATGGTACATGTATAAACCGTGTGTAGCAAGTTGATAGGGCGTGCGTGCGTGATTCTGTATGGTTAGGACGTTAGGATTGATCTCTCTCCTTTCTGTTTAATCTGTAGATAAGAGCAGATCGATCCTAACTCCTCCTGATGTATATCTCTCCGGCCTTTGTGCCTATATAACACGCACCGCGTCCCTGCTCGATGCATACGCTTCCAGCTTATCTCACATGGTATTAGCGCCTACCTCTTTCACATCTATGTCATCTTCCTCCTCAAGCTCTGCCATGGCTTCCTCCCTTGTTGTGCTAGGACACACCATCACAGAGAAGCTAGCTAGGGACAATTTTTTGGTGTGGAAGGCCCAGGTCCTCCCACACGTGCGCGCCGCTGGGCTGATGGGATACTTAGATGGCACCACGGCCGAGCCGCCCGCCGTTTTGGTCTCGGAGCAGGATGTCTCCGGGAAGAAGGAGCTCTCATCTGCTCCGAATCCTGATCATGCTGTTTGGTACACGCAGGACCAGTAGGTCCTCACTTTTCTCCTTGCCTCTCTGTCACGGGAGGTTCTCCTTCAGGTGCACTCGATCACTTCCTCTGCAGGAGTCTGGGCGGCCATCATACAGATGTTCGCGTCCCAATCCAGGGCGCGTCACATCCAGCTTCGTGGACAACTCGGCAACACGAAGAAAGGAGACTCGTCCGCTGCCCTCTTCTTCTCCAAGATGAAGGGCTTCGCCGATGAACTGGCAGTGGCCGGGAAACCTGTCGACGATGATGATCTAGTCTCCTCCATCTTGCAGGGGCTGGACTCAGATTACAACCCGTACATCGCAGCTCTCTCCACCCGCACCGGGACTGATCAGCAGATCGGTCTCACGAAGCTCTACTCGCTGCTGATCACAGCAGAGGTGTGCCTCGACGCGTAGAACGGCGGCAACAGCAACAGCTACTCCATCAACCTTGCCTCCAAGGGCGGCCCCCGCAACAACTCTGGCTGTCCTACTGGTGGCAGCTATGGTGGGGGCGACACCTCCAACAACTTCTCCAACAATGGTGTCGTCCAATCTTCAGGAGGAGGGGGTGCTGAGAAGTGTCAGATTTGCAAACGTGAAGGGCATGCTGCATGGCGCTGCTACAAACATTTTGACAAGACCTTCAACCCCCCTCCCAAGCGACAAGGCGGCGGCAGTGGCAACGGCGGCGGCGGCAAGAAATCTGCCAACGCTGCTGCTGCCTCCTATGGCGTCGATACAATTGGTATCTCGACATCGGAGCCACTGATCATGTGACCGGCGAGTTAGAAAAGCTTGCTGTTCGTGACCGCTACACCGGACCGGAACAAATCCACACTGCAAGTGGTCAAGGTATGGAAATTAAGCATGTTGGTCACTCACTTCTCCCTACTCCACACAAATCTTTAAAGTTGAACAACATCCTTCATGTTCCACACTCCCAAAGTCTTATTTCTGGTTACCAACTCACTAAAGATAATGATGCCTATCTTGTTGTTTACCCGAAGTTCTTTTCTGTTCATGATCAGGCAACGGGGGGCACAATTCTTCACGGTCCGAGTAAGGGTGGGTTGTACCCAGTTGCTGGCCAACCGGCTGCTCATGGACGACAAATTCTTGGAGTAACCAAGCCATCTACTTCTAGGTGGCATAGGCGCCTCGGTCATCCATCACTTCCGGTGGTGCAGAAAATTCTTCGTGATAATAATCTTCCAGTGTCAAATAAAGTAGATCATCATCTAGTTTGTGATGCATGTCAAATGGCTAAGAGCCATCAGTTACCGTACTCTCGTTCAACTAGTGTGTCTCAAGCTCCTTTAGAGCTCATTTTTTCGGAGTATGGGGCCCCGGGCCTCTTTCTGTTGGCAAACAAAAATACTATGTCAGCTTCGTAGATGATTTCAGCAAGTTTAGTTGGCTTTATCTTATCAAAAATAAATCCGATGTGTTTCAGAAATTTCATCTTTTTCAAGCACTTGTTGAACGTTTGTTTGATCGTAAAATTATTGCCATGCAAATAGACTGGGGGGTGAATATCAAAAGTTGAATCAGTTTTTTGAGCGACTTGGAATCACCCATCATGTATCATGCCCCCATGCACACCAAAAGAATGGTTCGGCCGAACGCAAACATCGACACATTGTTGAAGTTGGCCTTTCTCTTTTAGCTCATGCATCTATGCCGCTAAAATTCTGGGATGAGGCGTTTCTTACGGCGGTCTATCTCATCAATCGTGTCCCTAGTCGTGTAATCCACAATCAAACTCCATTAGAACGTCTTTTTGGCACTCCATCCAATTACAATTTTCTTCGCATCTTTGGGTGTGCCGTATGGCCGAATTTGCGACCTTTCAACAAACATAAACTTGAGTATCGGTCTAAGCAGTGTGTATTTCTTGGCTATAGTGCTCTTCACAAAGAATATAAATGCCTTGATGTCTCCACTGGACGAGTTTATGTTTCTCGTGATGTTATCTTTGATGAGCATATTTTTCCTTTTGCTGCCTTGCATCCCAATGCCGGTGCCCAACTTCGTGCAGAGCTCATTCTTCTTCCACCCACACTTTTGAATTCCTCCAGTCTTCATGGCCGTACAGAAGTTCAGAATGATCACATGTCAATTTCCAATACTTTTGATTCCAACTCTGCTAATAGTGTGCAGGAATCAGGAGAAAACAGCACAACAAATTGTGATTTTATGCAGGCCAACAGTGATGCAGAGTCGGCGGCCGCAGAGGATCCGAGTGGCACGGGTTTTGCTGCTGATTCGCCTGCGCCGTCCTCCTCAGGATCGCCCGCTGCAGCGCCTGGGTTGGGCGGATCCGCCACGGGATCGGCGCGCCAACCCGGCTCGCATGCAGCTGCGGACCCTGCGCGGTCTCCTACCCGGGCTCTCCATGATGCGGCTGCTTCCTCCATTGGTCCTGCACTGTTTTCTGACGCAGCTGCCTCCCACGATGCGTCTCCTGCTACTGTTGCTGATTCCTTGGACAACCGCTTGGCACCTCTTGATTCGCTGCATGTCTCTGATTTGCATGCGGATGCTGCTGTTTCAGATGGTGCTGTTTCGTCTGACTCTCCTATGGTGCATCGTATTTGTGAGCGCATGCAACCGGCTCCAGTAGCTCCTCCTCCCACTCGTGCTCAGACACGGTCACAAAGTGGTATTTTTCAACCCAAAGTTTATAAAGATGGTTGCATTCGTTGGAGTTCTTTCTGTGCTATAGGTGAATCGGAAAATCTGAAGGAGGCGCTTGGTGATCCCAAGTGGAAAGCTGCCATGAATGAAGAATTTGGCGCACTTTTGGAAAATAAAACTTGGCATTTGGTTCCTCCAAGTAAAGGAAACAATATCATCGACTGTAAGTGGGTGTATAAGGTAAAACGCAAGTCTGATGGTACAATTGATAGATATAAGGCACGTTTAGTTGCAAAAGGATTCAAGCAACGTTATGGCATTGATTATGAGGATACCTTTAGTCCGGTTGTCAAAGCTGCCACCATCCGCTTAATTTTGTCTGTAGCTGTCTCTCGCAATTGGTGCATTCGGCAGTTAGATGTAAAGAACGCGTTATTACATGGTGTTCTGGAAGAGGACGTCTTTATGAGACAACCTCCTGGGTATAAAGATCCACGGTCACCTTACTTTATTTGCAAACTTGACAAAGCATTGTATGGCCTGAAACAAGCACCTCGAGCATGGTATTCACGTTTGTCATCCAAACTTCAGTCTCTTGGCTTTCATCCTTCAAAGGCAGACACCTCGTTATTCTTTTATTCTCGGCATGGGGTCACCATTTTTATGCTTATCTATGTTGATGATATAATTGTCACTAGTTCCTCAGCTCAAGCCGTTGAAGCTCTTTTGAAAGATCTGCGCAAGGACTTTCCCCTTAAAGATCTAGGTGATTTACACTACTTTCTTGGCATTGAGGTAACCCCTTCCCGAGATGGAATTATTTTGTCACAAGGCAAGTATTTGCTCGACTTGATTAAACGTGTGGGCATGAAGGGTTGTAAACCTGTACCAACCCCACTGCCAACATCCGAAAAATTATCTCTTTATGATGGTGAGCCTCTTGGAGGAGAGGAATCTACCAAATACAGAAGCATTGTTGGTGCTTTGCAATACTTGACTTTAACTCGGTCTAATATCTCTTTCTCCGTCAACAAAGTTTGTCAGTTTTTACATGCTCCCACAAATGTACATTGGTCACTGGTAAAGCGTATTCTTCGCTATTTGCAAGGAACCATGACTCATGGTCTCAGAATTGGCAAGTCAGACTCTATGTTGGTTAGTGCTTTTTCCGATGCAGATTGGGCGGGTTGTCCAGATGATAGGAGATCCACAGGTGGTTTTGCAGTGTTTCTTGGCAGCAACTTGGTGTCATGGATTGCTCGCAAGCAGGCTACCGTGTCTTGTTCTAGTACAGAGGCTGAATATAAAGCAGTAGCTAATGCCACTGCAGAAATTATTTGGGTTCAGACTCTCTTGACAGAATTGGGTGTGCATCATCCACGAGAAGCTTCCCTTTGGTGTGATAATCTTGGTGCTACTTATCTGTCTGCCAATCCTATCTTTCATGCTCGAACGAAACACATTGAGATAGATTATCACTTTGTTCGAGAGAGAGTGGCAAACAAATTGTTGAATATCAGGTTCATACCTACAGGTGATCAAGTGGCAGATGGGTTTACGAAACCTTTGACAGCTAAGCAGTTAGAAGTTTTTTGCCGCAATCTCAACTTGGATAGTTGTGATTGAGGAGGGGTGTTAGACATTGTATTCTCTATATAATACATGGTACATGTATAAACCGTGTGTAGCAAGTTGATAGGGCGTGCGTGCGTGATTCTGTATGGTTGGGACGTTAGGATTGATCTCTCTCCTTTCTGTTTAATCCGTAGATAAGAGCAGATCGATCCTAACTCCTCCTGATGTATATCTCTCCGGCCTTTGTGCCTATATAACACGCACCGCGTCCCTGCTCGATGCATACGCTTCCAGCTTATCTCACAGGCGCCGTAGGAGGCATGGGTGGCTTCGGAGCCATGGGAGGCATGGGTGCACATCTGGCCGCCATGGGAGGCATGGGTGCACCTCCGGCCGCCATGGGAGGCATGCATGGGTGCACCTCCGGCCGCCATGGGAGGCATGGGTGGCTTTGGAGCACCCTCCGACGCTATGGCCGCCATTGGAGGCATGAGTTTTGCTTCTTTCATGGGAGGCATGGGTGCACCTCCGGCCGCCATGGGTGCAATGTCTTTCGATGTGCCTTCTCACACACATTCCCATGAAGATGCCGTTGAAGATCTTGCCAACACCGTCGGAGCTTCACATGATGCGGTGCGTGATGCGGTGCGTGATGAGGAGAGGGAGGAAGATTCATCTTCGGAGGCGGAAGAGTCGTCTTCGGAAGATGAGGACGAAGACGAAGACGAGGAAGATGGAGATTGATGTATCTTTCATGTCTTGAACTTTACTTTGCATTTGAACTTGGTTGGATGAACTTGTGGGCATGATTTTGAACTTGTGGGCATGAACTTTTATTCATCAACTTGTTTGTGTCAAATTTCACATGTTCATTTTTGTCCAAAATATTATATATGCAAAATGCCCGGCGAGTCGCGCGCGCTGTATTTTTGCGCTCTGCTGAAGCGGCGCGCGCGCGCTACATTATAGCACGGCTGCTGGAGCCAGCGCAGGCGAGCGCGCAAAACCAGCTACAACGCGCGCGGTAAACAGGTTTTTTGCACGCGGCGCTTAGCGCGGCTGTTGGAGATGCTCTAACCTGCAGATTGGAGGAGGAGGAGCTCAATAACATGGAGGCCAGCCTACACAACTAGACGGCGCGGGCATGCATGGATAGCCCAAGCCTTCCACGTGCGCACTTTCTCTATTCATTGAGCCTAGCCAGGCAGCTACTACCAGGCTTGCATGTGTGTGTGACAACGCACGTACTGGGAAAAGTCAAGCAGGCTGAGCTGATTGCGCGCAAGCATGGCCATGACTCACGACCCGGCCGGGACACCAGGCACTTCATCTAAACAGGGGTAGCTACTTATCTAGGCACTGGTCAGCAGTTGCGAGTTGCAACGTACTACTAATAGGAGTAGCTCAGCTCATGTGCACCACCACCACCACTGGTCATGGTTCCATGGAGCTAGCTAGATCAAGGCCGCTGCATTTTCAAACCCTCGCTGCCGGGACACTAAAACAGTGATACCCAAGCGGAAACTATAGCTTGCAAGGGGGTTCGTTAACAGTACCAACCATCCTCTGATGGGAAATAAAATAGATTTTGAAACTCGTAGCTACAGCCTGACGTATAGTAGTATAATAAGTGTTCGTAGTTGAAGCCCCCAGCCCGGCTGCGTAGATACGTATACATGCGACCTTGTCCTGTTAGGCAGCTGCATGTACGCCACTAGCTTCTTTCCTCGCTAGCTACTTGCTCTGTTCTGCCATGCAATGTTGCACGGACGGACGTACCCATGCTGCATGCGTCGGAAATTCTAAACCTTATCTTTGCGTCTCCTCCTAATCAGGTGATCGATACAGTCAGGTAGTCAGCCAGACAAGTTGCATGCAGAAAAAAGAACAGTTTACGATGCACCAGTCTGGATGACGCTTAAACTAACCACGATCAGCTGTTGCGCACACTTGATGTGTGGATGCATGGATGCACACGTCGGTCGAAGGGCTCGAGTCCAAGTGCGCGCGTAGCCGGCCAGCGTCAGATCGATCGACTTGGTTGGTGCAGGTGATCAGCCTGACAGTGGCATGTATGTTATGTAGCTTGTAGCTATGGCTAGCCATGTTTCGAGCTGGCTAGCCATGTTTCGAGCTAGCTAGCCATGTTACGTGTGTTGTCAGCTACGTAACATTCTACCACGGCCGGGAAGGGGCAATATATAGCAAGCAAACTGATCATCCTAGACGGTTCCCATTAATTTCTCGTCAAATGAAATCGGCTAGTAAATTATGTCTAAATACAACCATATCTAAACAAAACTAAAAACAAGTAATATGGATCGGAGAGAGTAGCAAGTTTGGAGCGCTGCACGGAAAATGTCCACGTACGAGGACAGTGCGGAACAGCTTGGCGAATAGCTAGTTTTGTACTACCACTAATTAATTAGCCCACCCGTCATTGTCTTGTAGGAATGCTTGTTAGATTGTTCATTGTTCAAGCACGACCAGATGGATGATTGCTAGTCTTCGTAGCTACTACTTAGTTTTCTGATGGTCAAATTAATGCCGCCACTAACACCGGCCTACTATATACTCCTGGACCCTGGTTTCGCGGGATCGTAGTACTTGACCGGGTCGATCGAATGGGGTCTATGTCCAATGATTGGAGTCACACCGTCATGATGTCGGCCTGGGACTACTCCTGTGCTCCACTATACTGCTTGCGTCCGACCAAGTTTATTGAGCCATAGCAATGACGTACTTTAGAAAACCTCGGTCAAAAAATCGGCACCCCTGTTTTCAGCAGCACCAGCTAGCTTGTGGCCTAGGTAGAAGTAGAACGTAACCGGAGCTCAACTCAGTAGACCTTCCCATTTCTGGAGTTCCCTCGTCTTCTTCTTTTTAACTGGTGCATCCATCCAGATCGGGAGCACGTACTGTGCCCCGATGGACGTGCATGGGGTGCGGTGCACCATGCATGCATATCTGGATCGTGGTCGTGGATCGTCGAACATGGCAGAGACAGCGGCACGTACGTACGTATGTGGAAGCAGAACGCCCGCGCAAGCTGGCCGCGACGGCGACCGGCAAACTGAACTCACGATGAGCTCTCCGCTTCTCCAATCATTGGGAAAATTAAGCTCCTGCATCTCATCCGCACGCACATGCGAAATGCCGCCAGCTCCCTCTCCTGCGGTTCAGGAGCGCAGATAGATCGGTCGACCAAGGCAGATCAGGCCCATCAGGAGAACACCGCGCATGTGGCCGCCGGCGGGCGACCAGTCCACACGACGGCGACGGCGCGACGGCGGGGCCGGGGGAGACGACGACGACGACGTACGGCCTCGCGATCGTCCAGGTGCATGCACGCGTCGGCCTCGGGCTGATCGTACTACGTGGGCTCGATCACGATTGATCGCGGCGTACGTCCCGCCGGCTAAGCTTCGACGGAGAGATCAGCTAGCTGTACGTGGTGGTCCTGCACCACACTGCACCTCTTCTCCCTGCGGACTGCGCTCGACGCGGTGTGTAGTGTAGGCGCGGTGTCACGAGAGGGATGTGCGTGTTTCGTTCCTCTTGTTTAGGCTCTCAGGTGAGTCTTTGTTCAAAAATAATAAGGGCATGTATAATGATTTTATCTTAAGAGTGCCACGTAGATAAATGATGAGGTGGAGGAAAAAGAAATCATAAGAAAAATGTTGTCTTCTCTTGTTTAAGAGAAGAAGACAAGAGATGATCTCTTAGCACAATTTGTCTCACCATATTTTTAGGAACAACTAATTATTGAAGATAAGGCTAAGAGATGACCCATTGTAGATATGTTTTTTTGTCATCTCTAGTTAAATGCAAAACTTAAAATAAGACTATCTTATCAACCATTGTACATGCCTTAAGAAGTTTGTGAGTCTGTGGGCAGCCCCCGGGAATCGCGGTACGGTCTTGGGTAATTACATCGCAAGAGTTTGCCGCGTTGAACGGGTTGGGGTTGAATCTCCGGGTCAGGGCCTCAGAATACAAAATCATGTGAAGGTGCTAGACTTGGCACTGGTTCTCGCATTTTTCTGAATTTATTTTAGTATTTTTAGCAAATGTTCGTTTAGTGGAAAGAGATACTTCCCGTCGGAACGCCTGTGATGAGGCTTAGTATCTTGTATCTCGGAGGTGCCCATAGAGATTGGTGTATGTGCGTCATGTGGGCATCTGCGTTGTACTGTGTTAAAAAAACTATATGAGTGTGTTTTGTTGCCCGGAGGAGTCCAATACAGGCTTTGGCAGGACAAAATCAATGCAAGATTGAAAATGACTGCGAGCAAGCGAACACATCGTATGTGTACGCGCTCACACGACGTCTAGTGAAGCAGCGGCGGAGCTAGCAATTTATCAAAGTCTGGCACACCATAGGCTAAAATACTTCACTTTGTCCCACCGACCATGAGTAAATCACTTTGTTCTACCAAGAACAACATCATGCATATGTTTGCATAGAAGTTATGTGAATATAAGCATTGTACGACCATAGTGGAGAAATCTATTCTGCATACCAAGAAGCGCAACCTGGATAAAGCTAGGGACCCCTTACTTGCTACTAGTTGTTTTCTGCCCTGCCACAAACCGGTTTCTGCTTTTGCATATGCAAAATTATAATAGTTTCTGTCCATCCCCATCCACAATTTGATTGCCATGGCAGACAAAATTGGGATATCCATGGGGCTATTTGTAACGCCCTCACTTGCTAATGTTGTTGTGACTAAAAAGCTAAAGGGGGCTAGACATGACTTACATGCTAGTTACCCATGTAATCATTTGTAAGTGTGATTAGAGGGAGGCTGAGGAACCGTTACCTGAAAATAAGAAAAATTGATGATGACTTTGATGCCTTGGAGCGTTTACAAAATATGTTTGTAACTCACTCTCAAGAGAGGAAAGGAAGAAATGACTCACCTACTCACGGTAGTGTGAAACTTAAAAATCAGAAGGATAGGACAAAATAAGTGAAGTTTCATGACATGATTGATATTGATTTGTTCAGGGATTGGTGGTTTTGTAAAGCAAGTGTTTCTAAGAGAAACTATTTCTAATTTTAAAATATACTTTTTTGTCGGGGTTCAAGAAACCCAGGTGCAGCAGATCAGTAACTCATGGTTGAATGTTGTTTCAAACAAATTCAAACGGTTTTGGCTTGTTCCAATGGGTAGGCTTGGGGGATTACTTTCTAGTGTTAATGAAGATTATGTTGTGGTTTTACACGCTTGCTTTGATAGATATTACTTGGGAATTCGCATGAAATACGAAAAAGGATGGCTTTAGATGGAAATTTATTAATGTTTACGGGTTTGCCCAAGAGGATAACAAGGAGAATTTCCTGCTATAGCTTGGCACAACTGTGGGGACCATGTTTTCCTTGGGTTAACTTTAATATTGTTATAAAAAGTGAGTACAATCTTCTAACAGTAGTTGCAGTAAATGGTCTATGTTTTTAAATTAGCACTGAAACAAAAGTATGTTGTGATTTAGCCTAGGGAACGGTTGAAAAATGTCTCATTTTGTTTCCTAGCATAGATAAGCTTATTTTGAATCCTGCATATCCGTTTTCACCTTTTGCCTTTGTGGCTATGTAAGGAACTTCTAATGATTTCGTTAATGAAACGAGGGAGGAATCCCTTTCTTAAAAAGAAATAAGCATTGATTTTTTGTAGATTATACATGTAAAACAAACTCAAGATACGATAATAACAATCAGGTCACAGAACACTAGCCACACAACCCAAATTTGGATGACTCGACAAAAAATCAATCTCTAATGTTCAACCACACACCCATGTGCATACCACATAGAGATGTACAAGATAAAAAAAGTAGACTGGTAAATTATACATTTCTAAACTGAAATAGAAATTAAGGGGCTGTTTGGTTTCTAGCCACACCTTGCCACACTCTGCCACAACTAACCTTAGGCAAGTTTGATCAAGTTAGGTAGGTGTTTGGTTTTAGCCACACCTAAGGCAAGAATTTTTTTATTAGTAGTGAACCCCACATGTCATATACACAAGAAGTGTGGCAAGATTCCCTTAGGGAAGCCAAAGTGTGGCTAACAATTTGAGCAACTCAACTAAGGCAAGTGTGGCAAGTGTGGCAAAAATCATGTGGCAATATATGGCAATGATAGTCACAATCCAAACAGCCCCTAATTGACGACAATAATGCAAACTATTCCAAATACAATATAGTCTGAACTAGGCATGCATAATGTAATTTTTGAAACTTCACTGAATGAAACCCTTTGAAAATATTGTCATCAAAACCTTTTTAAAACTCATATTTGACTAGTATAACGCCCGTGCGTTGCCACGGGCTCTTCAAAATTTATAATCAGTATCTTTCATTTATCATCCCCTCATATTGGGTGATTATGGGGTGCTTTAATTAGAAACACAACAATCAAATATTAGGAAATTTCACCGAACGAACAACAACAAATAATACGATATCTATCAAACGAATAAAATGAGGTCATATTTTTGGTCCGTCATGCACTTCTGTTGAAAAGTGCCTATCCCTTTTAGAATCAACCCACTGTTTGCTCGCACGCTAAAAAAATACATCTCTAAAGTGGGGAACCGATCGGTGCCAAAAAGAACTCAAACTCCTATCCAATCTCGACTTCGTGCTCTTCCACTTCCATTGATAAAGATGGGACGTCAAGGGTTTCATCATGATGACCTCGAGCAGCCGCCGACATCCCTCCCCACATCTACCCCTACCCCCTGCTGCCGCTTGCACTGTCCTTGCTCCTCGAGGGAGCTAGGGACACAATGTTCTCTAGGATGGGCATGACCAGATCCACGAGGAGGCCACATTCTTCCATGGGAACCCAACCAAGCACACTACCCTCCGCAACCATCCAATCCCAGCCTAACAAAGTCAAGACCCGCCATCGATCCACAAATCAGGCTCGTCGCATCCAGGTTCACTGCAAGTCTGTGACGAGTCTGTAGTCGACATCTTGACTTTGGCTATCCCCACGGAAGAATCATCGGATCCTGCTTACTTTTACCATCACTTCGTCTCTTCCCAAGGCAGCGACACCACCCAGCCAATCACCACCACCGCTTGCGGCTTGCCTACATAAAATCATGAGAAATCTCCACGGCGGTGCTGTAAGATCACCTTGGCGACCTCGATAGTGACCGACTGGTCTAAGATCTAAGCTAGCCGCTCTTTGTAGAAACCAATAGAAGTAGGCATGTGACTCAGATTTGTTCTTTGGTGTGCATGCGTTTCTTGCTGCCCACCAGCTCTTGTCTACAACTCGCCTATCTCTGTACCAGCTCTTGGTCTACAACTCGCCTATCTCCATGCTCGAGACGACCAAGCTCGATGCGCAAGCCGCATACGTCTGCTAGAGCTATATCCAGGCCCTATGATTTTTGGATCACTGGCACTATGGGTGCCAGGACCGGAGTCGCCCTCATCCACCAAGTGGATCAAGGAGGTCCACCACCTAGACTCTACATCGCAACATTTTGTGTTTTCCTATAAAAAGTAAAGAACCTTCTCTAATAAACGTAAATATAACCTTTTGATTTTATAGTCTCAACTTTTCTACACTCCAATACCAGAAGGATTTCTTGGTTTTATTTAATGACCTTCTTGAATGTCATTCACTTAGAAAGGTAGTAATACAATCTGTGATATTAAGGCAAACTATTAGTCATATTAAAGTGCAAAAGGCCCTATAGGAGTCAAAGCATGACTTTTATGGTTATACTGTAATTTGCAAGATCTGAGATTTATGCAAGTGTACAATTAGAGAAGAGCCAATTAAATAGATTTTCACATTCAGAATAGTACGGCAGTAGCACTTCAATTTTTTCATGTTTGATCAGCTTGCTAGGTGGTTATCACTAAGCATGTTGGAACGATGAGCATAACCTAACTTAGTTCAGTACGTGTTGCTGCAAATTAGTTCAGTACGTACGAAGCTGTTGCTAACTTCAATGCCTGGCTATTGCAAGTTTCTAATGAAAAAGTACTTCAGGTCAAAGGTCAGGGAATATACACTTTTGTTATCATGGTTGTTTCCTTATAGTGAACAACTTTGATCACCACTTCAGCAGCTACTATCTATAAGAAGACATTAGCTAAGTAGATACAGGCAAAGAAAGCATGTAGGCAAAACCAGAATTAAAAACATCCTTCTCAATGGAGCTCGTGCAGTTCGGAAGACCCTAATCATCGATGAGGGACCCCTCCGATGGTAGCATGGCGTGACAATTGCCGTCAATGACGACACCCAAAGTACCTTGCACAATCCATCGATCCAGTTCGGAACAATCAAGCACATACCTTGCAAAAGTGATGTGGATCTGAAGCAGAGGTGGGAAGGTAAAGGCTCAGGTGAGGTGGAATGAGACGTTGATATAGACGTGCACGCATGAGAATAAGGCGGTGCCCAGGATGGATCTCCATCGGAGGAGGCCGGATCCGCTGGGGAGGAGGTCGGTGTAGTACCTGCCATCTGTGCGATGGATCACGGGGCTGGCAGGCAGGGGGAGGGGATAGGAGGGAGCGGGTGGGCTAGAGCGCAGATGGCGGGTGCCCCCGACGACGGCTGGGAAGGATGGTGGAGGAGGTGGATGAGGATGGCGGCGGCGGCGTCTGCGGTTGCGCCTTGTCCGTAGCCGTGCTGGTGGTGGTCGATGCGAGAGCCGGATGGCGTCGGCCAGAATCAGGCAGGGGCGACAAAGATTTAGAGGAGAGAGAGAATGGAGGCGATGATCGATGGGAGGAAGGGCCACCGGCGATTGGGGTGGCCTCAGATCCGCCCTCCGTGGCCGCCTATTTCATGGGACGAACACCCATGCTCACCGTCGGGCTCGCCTTCGGCCGCTGCCTCGCCGACATTCACGACGTAGAGCCCCTTCCTCCGATCCCATTTGCCAGGGAGGCAGCCATCCTTCATCGCAGAGAACGATTCCACACTGAGATCCCAACCAGATCGTGATTGCGCCTCCCCAAACCGCAGCGGCACATCCCACTCCATCAACGACCAACCTATATGAGGCGGAGGGTCAGTGTAGGACGCGAGCACCGTCACCATGGACGTGGGGGACGCCGTAGGTGGGAAGGAGGCGGTGACGGCGTCTGTGTCAGGAAGATCGCACGACGGCGGTGGCGTTTACTCGAGGGGATCGAGAGGAGCTGCGTTTGGTGCCGAGTGGGTTCTTTGGTGCGTGCGTGGGGCTGGAGATTGTGATAGGTGATCAGGTGAGGGCGTGCCATACCTGGATCGATAGCCTTACCATACTTGGTGGTAATTTAAATTTATTACCATATTTGATATTTCCCGAGTTATGGCCTTACCATACCTGGATTGATAGCCTTTGGGATAATTTAAATTTATTACCATATAATTACTATATTCAAAATTTCCTGAGTTATGACCTTACCATACCTGGATTGATTTATTACTATACGTGGATTAATTATGATTGATTACCATAAATATGTTGGGTATTGCCGGTCAGACGAGAAAAGAGAAAAACCGGTGGGAGGGGCTGGTGGGAGGTGGGACGAAGAAAAACCGGTTGAAAATAAACCGATTGAAAATAAACCAGTTGAAAGTGGGGGGACTATTCAACCAATTCGTCCATTAGGAGTAGAGATGTACCAAACCATCAAATTACTGAACCACACATTTTCCATCTTATTGCCTAATATATATAACCTTTTTTAGGACTGCTGCCTACTTTAGACAATCTTAACTACATCCACGTGATTTTGACTAACAATTTTTTTAGGGTGACATAACGAAAGCAATTGGACCTTCTTGTAGAAGAACTGGAAGATATCTTGTTCAAGGAAAAAAAATCATGCAATATCCTCATGCGGTGGCCTCCCGTGGCCAATGCAGGAAGAGAGAATTGGGCACATTGCCTAAATGGATAAGGAACTTGGCCCAAGTATTAGTGGAACGCTTTGGCTTACCCAAATGTTTCTAGCCGTTCCAGCAATTTCCACCACCATGAGCTCGCCAGAGTGTACACGGCGGCATCGAGGCCGGGCAGGTGTCTAGGGTGTAGGTCCGGTAAATCCACATGAGCTATTTCTCGCCCGTTGCGAGACATAAATTGGTCCCACCTCTAGGTGCGGAACAACTGGGCTAGACCGGTACTGTAGTTGTCACGTGAGTTTTTTTTCCTATGGCTCTCTTTATTAGTTTCACTGTTTTGCATTGGTTTCTCTGTTTTTTCAACACATATCATTTTTTTTTCAAAAATATTGTACATTTTTCTATACAACAGGAACATTTTTATACATGATTAATATTTTTTCAAATATGCATCTTCTTCTTCTTTTTGAACACAATTCAAACGCAAGTGCTCATGTAAGCGTGCATACACTCAACGTCTCCTCCCACTGAACGCGCATTGACCAAAATTCTAAAATAAATTCAGGATAAATGCGAGTACCACAATTTGAATGCTGGTGGGTTGAGGATACCATTGTCCTCCTAACCATCCAACACAGGTTGATTCACCAAACATATATCTTCTTATGTCTGCTTTTTTCTTACACATTGTACATTTTTCGTGTACATCTAAAACATTTTTTATACACATTTAACATTTTACAAACACATGTTTTGAAAAAATTTAATATGTGTTTTTTTCAAATACACGTTATAGCATTTTTGAATGATCTGAAGCCTTTTTTTTAACCATACAACCATTTTTTTTCAAATTTCATAATTTTTTAATTGTCACAAACATAATTTGAAATGTGTGAGCATGTTTTGAAATGTAACATAATTGGTTTGGATGTTACAATTGTTTTAGTTACACGAACATTTTTTTACGTCGCATAACATTTTTCTAAATTGTCATGTGCATTTTTTGAAACTCGTGAACATTTTCTAGATTCCACATACATTTCTTAATGGTATAATTTTTTCTAAAAGGTGAGTGAACATTGTTTCACAATGATTGAACATTTTTTAAATGTGTGATTGAATACGCTACAAAAATTAACTATTGTTTCATGATATATGTTCTTAGTATTTTTGAAAATATAAACAAGAGTAATAAAGGAAAAACATGTGTGTGATGTCGGCATGATGGACCCACATGGCTACTAGGCAGCCCACTACCGACTCCTTATAGGCGAGCCGAGCTACTGCCTTGCATAAAGCAAGATAACCGTGACCCGGTGAATCTGTCTATGTTGTGAAGATTGGAATCACGGTGCAATTGGACCTTCTTGTAGAAGGACTGGACACCAAATTAATGAGATATCTTGTTCAAAGAAAAAAAACATGCAATATCCTCACGCAGTGGCCTCCCGTGGCCCAAGCAGGATGAGAGAAATGGACACATTGCCTAATGGCTATGGCTAAGGAACTTGGCCCAGGCATTAGTAGAACGCTCTAGCTTGCCCAAATGAGTTGTATTCCGTCCATGCCACCGTTTCTAGCCGTCCCAACAATTTCCATCACCATGAACTCGCCATAGTGTATACGGCGGCATCGAGGCCGGGCATGTGTCCAGAGTATAGGTACGGTAAATCCACATGAGTATTTATCATCCGTTGTGAGACGTAAATTGGTCCGGCCTTTGGGCGCGGATTACTGGGACAACCCAATATTGTTGTTGTCGCATGAGTTTTTTTTCCTACGGTTCTCTTTATCGGGTTTTCATTGTTTTACATAGATTTTCTTTCGTTTTCTTTCTTTTTATGTGTTTTATTTGTTTTTTCAACATATATCTATTTTTTATACATATTGTACATTTTTGTATACACTAGGACCATTTTTATACATGTTTAACATTTTTCAAATACATGACTAACATTTTTTCAAACATATCTTTTGATTTCTACGTTTTTTATACAAATTGCACATTTTTGTAAATATCTAAAACATTTTTCATACAAATTTTAAAATTTTCAAATGCATGTTTTTGTTTTTTAATATGTCTTAAACTTTTTCAAATACACATTGAAACATATTTCTGAATGATCTTAAACCTTATTTAGACCATGCAACTATTCCCTTAAATTTCTTAATGATTTAAATGTCACAAACATATTTTGAAATGTGTGAGCATTTTTCAAATGTCACATAGTTGTTTTGAATGGTATGACTGTTTTAATTATACGGACATTTTTTTTACATTGTATAGATTTTTCAAAATTGCCACGTGCATTTTTAAATGCTTGAACATTTTCTATATGTCACATACATGTTTTTAAATGGTATAATTGTTTTATAAAAGTTGAGTGAACATTGTTTTAGATTGCATGAACATTTTTTAAATATGCGATGAACATTAAAAAAATAACTATTTTTCCATAGTATATGTTATTAGTATTTTCCAAAAGATAAACATGAGTTACAAAGAAAAACCATGTGTGTGAGGTCAGCATGAGGGACCCACATGGATACTAGGCCAGCCCACTACCAGCTCCTTGTAGGCGAGCCGAGCTACTGTATTGCATTCTTCTAAAAAAAGCTATCGTCTTGCATAAAGTGAGAGATAGCCGCGCCCCGATGAATCCGCCTATGTTGTTAAGATTGGAGTCATGGTGCTTTAAACGGACAACGTAACAAATCCATGATAATTAGGCATACTTTTTTTTATGTATGCAGAGTTCTTTCGTCCAATGTAAAGAACATTCTTGAACACTGCGAAAAGGAAACTAATGGGTGGCGCACGAGCTATCTATGCATATTTTTACAAGTCACATTGATTTTTTGTGGGACAGTATCCCCCCTACCTTTCATTTGCTGATTCTTATAAGTGATGTAACTATTCTATCCAATTAATAAAGCCCTCCAAAAGGCTATTCTCAGAAAAGATTCTTTTGAGAGTTCTTTGTTACAATAGATATTTCTGAGAGCTTATTTCAACTTAAACTTAAGGGGCATAGCAAAGAGAGCTGTCGAACTCATTTGGATATAATGAACATATGGGCCACAGTCGGATTTATTCATGGCCCTAACATGTGATTGTACCACTCTCGCCAAGAGCCCCTTTGTTTCTCTAACGTGGGCCAAGCCCAAAAGAGACTACATCGATCAAAAGATGAGGCCTAGCCCAACGAGCCCATCCTTGGTCGCTACTCGTCCGGACTATATATTCCCCACTGCCCACCACTCGAGCACTTCACGGACCTAGGGTTTTGCTCCCGCCGCCGCCGCCGCCGCCGAAGTCGCCGCTGCGTCTTCGTCTCCGCCGCGACGATGGTACGCTCTCCTCCTCTCTTCCCATGGAGTCCCACCCTCTCCTCCAGCGTTTCAACCTCCCGCTGACCCGATTTCCCCGTTCGCTCCTCTCCTCCTCGCAGCCGTCCCACAAGACCTTCCGCATCAAGCAGAAGCTGGCCAAGAAGCAGCGCCAGAACCGCCCCATCCCCTACTGGATCCGCATGCGGACCGACAACACCATCAGGTAACGGCCGCCTCCTCCCCCCTCCCACTCTCTTCCCTTCGATCCAGCCCAGGCGTCCGTGGTCTGACCGACCAATCGTTCTCTGCCGTGCTCAGGTACAACGCGAAGCGCAGGCACTGGCGCCGCACCAAGCTCGGGTTCTAGATCCGGCCCGGCCGACCGCCGCGTGGGGGAGCCATGGCTCAAGAGTTATCTGCATTTTGTTTTATGGACGTTTCAGTGTTTGTTATGCAAGCTAGGAAGTGATCCCAGGATGTCTCTGTTATCAATTTCTTCGTGTTATGAGGATTGCTTGTACCCTGGTGTACTGATGTTACCGTGCTGTGCCAAGTAAAGAACCTTTGCTATAATGTCACCCTTGTTAAATTTGTCTCCATGGCTTGATTTTGGTTCGAATGGTCAACTGTATTGTGCTCTTGTTTGTTTCTGTGTACCTCTCTTTGTATTGTGCCATTGTAATGGCCAAAGGGCATAGTAATTGTGATGAACTGGCTGCTAGTTGTGCTATCTAGTTCATGTTTGTGTTAGTTGTAGTGTTTTTCTGGAGATATGTTGTGGCAGACCACTTACTAGAGAGAGAGAGAGAGGGATGTGATTTGATTGTTGTTTTCTTGATTTGCTTTAACTAGTAACTAAGGTATTTCATGTCCTACTAAGTTTTGATGAGGGATTTTTATACCAGCATGTGTTTGATGTAGTTGGTTTATGTTTTAAGCAGGGTCAGGTTTTGTAACCCTGTTTACATGTAGAGTGTATGGCTGTCAGTTCACAGATAGTTTATCCATGCTTCAGATACATGGCGTGTAGTACAGTTTTGAGTTCACTTCTGGTTTAACCATGCCTTCACTTGCCAGTTACCAACTCAATTACAGTTTTGAGTATGACTTGTACAAATTGACATACTGATTAGTTATAGTTTTGCTGATAAATTATGTACAGTGATAGGAGTACCTCAGAGCCATGCATCTGTCTAGTTGGTACAAACTACATTTCCCCTATGAGGAGCTGATGTGTTTTCAAATTTAGCTGGAGCTTAGGGCTGGTTACCAAAATCTGAGCTATAGTATTATGAGCCAGTAACTTAAATATGGTGTTCCTAGCATCAGAGAATCGCCACAGGTCCTCCGAGTTTTGATTTCTGATCATAAGTTAAGCCAACTGATTTTGTTTAGGATTCCTGGTTACCTGGTAGTTATTGTGCAATGCTGGAATACCTAGTCGCCATTGCGTGCTACTAGAACGAGCCTTCTATGTTGAATCATCACAGATCCATCTGCTTATATGTATGGTGTTCTTCATGGTTTAAGCATCCCTGATTTGTTTGTGTGTGCATTTGACGGTTCATGACTGTTCATCGTATGCACTGTGTTGAATGACGATGATCACTTGGGGTGTGTTTGGTTGCGGAACGAAGTAGAATGGAATGTAATGGTTCCATGACATTCCATTCCACTAGAATGGGTAGGTTTTGTTCTTATGTTTGGTTGAGGTAATATATGGAATGGAATGGTTACATTTGAGTGTTTGGTTGGTGAGACAATAAAATAAATTTGGTCATTTTAATAACATGTATACACAAGCATGGTAGATAGATGATATCAAACATATCTTACGAATATTTCTCCTGCACCAATACATTTCTATAAAGAAAAAGAAGCAATTTACACAGAAGAACCAAGAATGTATGAAACCTATGATCTGCTACCGCTCCTGTGCCTCCACGAAGAAAAAGAAGATGCATATCATCGCTAAGAAGAAGCCATCTACAGAGAAGATGCTACCCCGGCAGGCCAGGCGGCCACGCACCAGTAGATCAAGCCGCGGGTGCAACCGCCCCTTCCCCCGCAGATCAGGTCACCGGCGCTGCCTCCCAGTAGATCAAGCCGCCAGCGCTGCGTCCAAGCAGATCACGCCGCGCCGCCGGTGCAGCCGCCCCTCCCCCCGCAGATCAGGTCACCGGCGCTGCCTCCCAGCAGATCAGGCCGCCGGCGCCGCGTCCAAGCAGATCACGCCGCCACCGCCGCAGGAACGGGTCCTAGGAACGACGCTGCTGCCCCCGCAGGTCAGGCCATCGCCCTCCAGTGGCTCGGCCGCCTCACCTGCTCCTCTTCAGATCAAGAAATGGAGGGACGAGGGAGAGGCGACGAAAGAGGGAGAGGCGATAGGATTTCTCGGGAGTGACGGGCGAGCGAGACCCAGACCGGTTCCATGCGATTCCTCCGATTTGGAGGTATCGGCGCGTTCCGGATATGGGAGGAATATTCCCTCGGTGGGAACGAGTTGGTTCTTGTTCCACTTATGTACCAAACGCAGGAACGAGGCCTTGGGACGGGTCCGACCCATGCCATTCTAGTTGGTGACAGAAACCAAACACACCCTTGAAGTATTAGGCTGGTCATAGTGTAGAGTAACTTAGACTAGTAACATACATATGTTATTAGTCTATGTTACTACCTTCATAGTGGGTAGTGTCATAGGTGTGCTAACATAGTTGCCTTCATTTATTACTTTGTAGACTCATTATGCATTGGAAACCGCTATGTGATGGTAACATATTATGTTACTCTATTTGCCTCTCTCCTCATTAACTACTTGCCACATCACCAATTTTGCTTATGTGGCATCTATGTTACTACCTATGTTACTCCCACTATGACCAGCCTTACAATTACAATTCATCTGTTCTTCGTTCTGTTCAGTTGCATTTTATGGCTGTCTGTTGATAATTATGACTGTCAAATGAATGCCACCCATCACCTTGAGCTCTTCTATTTTGAATCATCAGTCACCTTAGTAGACAAGCCATGGCTGTTGGAGCTCGTGCATGCTTAGCCGAGCTATGTCTAGCAAATTTGCTTTCTCTATACCCCTGTTTTGAGTTCCTTTATAAATTGCTCTGTAGCTAGTGTGTTTAAGCGATGCTGACCTTCTTGACCCACGGCAGTTCTTTCAGCTGGTTTTGCTCTGTTTTGTTGACCATCTCAAGCGATGAAATTGCTGGTGTACATTGTCTGCTGGGGTTTGCCTAGGCAAGCATGTTTGAACAAGTTTTCACTTCCCTTGTACGAGTGAGTATTTATTCCACACAACACGCTAACATATTACAAGAAAAAGAACCAACAAGGTCTGGCATAAACTCAAAACTGTACTCCTATACATACTAGTAGAATGCCCGTGCGTTGCTATGGGCTAAAATGCATGTAAATATAAATAAGTTACACAACTAACTAACATGGTCTTCAAGGTTAAAGCTCATTTTTTCCTTATACGTCCAAGCGTGTTCGGACATCAAATGACAAGCTCACCGAATTCAACTGTCTCGGCCATCCGAGCAGTCCCAAATCTAGATTATGTAGGGAGAAATATGGTTGTTGTGTTATCTTCGGCAAGCTTCCCGAATTCAACTTTCTCGACCTTCCTTTTTTTTGGACTGTCCCCTTCCCGCTCAGTTCCACGCCGTAGCAGGACATCTCTCGCTGGAGCTCTCTCCTTTAAAACCAGACGATGCCCACATCACCTTCGTCATGGTGTCCTCTCTCCTTCACATCATACTTCCCCACGGATGGCCAATGAGGAATCCCCCGCCAACCGCCCCACTTTCCACCTTGATCCCCTCCCCACGTGTTTGTGTTGATTCACCACCGTCATCAAGAGGGAGGAGGCATGCATCACCCATGACGCTCCCTGGCAAAGAAGGATACAGTTGAATGGCGCATTACCATGAAAGAAAATACGATGTTTGTTGTTGGGCATTTAACTGATACACCACTGTGTCCTTTATCTTAACCAAAAAATTATAACTTGATGAAAAAATATATTTATAGGTACAATCATGCTCATTTCCCATTGCCATACTCATGTAGAATCATGTTGGGCACATCACCTGGAAGGCACGAAAACAATAAATTATAATAGTCTGGGTACTGAGCACAAGTATACATAATGTTTTAGTCTACAGTGATTCCCAACTTGAGTATGAGACCATTTGTTTCTACAGCTTCAAAATAGAAGGAATTGCTTCCAAATAGAAATAGCTAGCACGAACTCTTAATACAATGTTAGTATCTACACAATCTGGATACCATTTCTTTATCCTCCTCTATCTGCACAAAAAACAGATTAAGGATAAATATTATTATAGATCCCAGAGATTGACAAGTAGTATGATCCTTACAACAAAAACTACTCCCACCATTCCAAAAGTAAGTGATTTAGTACAAAGTTGTTTACTTTCGCAAGAAATAATTTGAGAATTCAACGATCAACCAATACAAACAGCATGCTTATGTTGCACATTCTTGGATAAATTTGCATAACTATTAATCTGATTTGAGACTACAATTGATGATGGTTGGGAGCTTGGAAGTGTGTTCAAGGCACATTATGGGACCATAGTTCCTGATACCAAAATAACAGACCAGCCTTAGAATTTGCAGAAGGTTGGGACTATGATTTAGGGTCGCAGAAGGTCTCAAACAACTCGCAAACATAATCTGAAATGTGAATTCTGAAGTTGCAGAAGGTCTCAAACAACTCGAGAATCAAGTGCAGTGGGACACCATAGTTCCTGATACCAAAATAACAGATGAGCCTTAGAAGTTCCTAAGGGGAAAAAACATAGTATGAGTACAGATAGGTGACTGCAACGTGTTCCATCACGAAGCAAACTTAAAATTAATTTAGGCATAGATTAGCAACAAGTAGTCGAGTACACGGTCATGAGAACGAATCTGGTCCCCGGTGACAGAACATCCACGCGTCGCCGCTGTCCCCAGTCACCACCACCACCGCGGGCCGAACCATTGATCCAATCTCACTTCATCTATCAATACCACACAATGGGCAGAGAACACTTATAATTAGTGTACTCTAATAACACATAAAAATGAATAGGGAAGTAAAGAAAGCATTTTATTAGTTAGTGTTCTCTAAACCGTATCTTTCACAATTAAGTACCACACTCCATCATATTTTCCAGGTTGGTCAAATTGTCTCATACATAAATCAAATATCAAGCTACCGTTTAATCCATAACACTCAATAGAACTGTTACCATTGAAGAATACCTCATAATGACTTCATCAAAGTCATTTACATTCAATTGAACTTCCTTTAATTATGTGTGGCAGTTGTCAAAGTTTGACCACTGAGATGGCATCAAACTAATTAGCAGTGCATATAACCTCTCAGGCGCCTTTCTTTTAGGACAAAAATATGAGTACAAAAGGGGAGCATGCGGTAATTGATACATAAAAATACAGAGGTGGAACAAAAGATATCAACCTAATCACCTTGAAAAATGTAGTTCTACAAACACACAAAACATGGACACTGAAAAAGGACTACAATTTATAAATTCCCATATGTATAATGTGTCAAATAACTACGGCAAAAGAGATTAACAATAGAATCACAAAACCTCATCAACACGGTGTTGCCACAGAAAATTTGGATCTACCCCTACAACAGGATGAGAGACCCATCCATTCAAACAGGAAGGGGATACAAGGCAAATAAAATGAAAATCAGATCTGCACTCAAAAGTAAATAAAAATCATGTACGAGAAAAAGGGCCAGGGAAAAATAGTTGCGTAGTGGGTACCTGCTCCTCCCCGAAGGTGCGATTCTATATGAACTCATACAGAGGTGGATGCTGGCGGGGCCTTCTGCTCGCGCCGTCGGCAGTGGGGAGAAGCGGCCACGCCAGTCACGCAATCCTGATGCCGTCGGGCCTCTCTCCATTACCTCTCGAACAGCCGGCCACCACCGCCCTGGTTCCTCGATGCCCCCGCTCACCACGTACGGCTTGAAATCTGGACCGCTGTGTCACCAACACCACGACGGCCGGTGAGGAGGGCCCGATTGATGTCGGGGCCAGGAAGGGTGAGTGCTGACGGAAAGGAAGGATGTGTGGGGACGGCCGCTTGGGCTCGAGCAGGGCCATCCGACGAGGCAACGAGTACTTGCCTTCCCCTTGTGCCGGGAGATCCTCCACCCTCCGGTCCGCCAAGACCATAGTTTTAAATAGCCGGCTATAGCCCCGCTATAGCTGCTCTTAAGGGTTGCCGCTATATGCCATAGCCCGCTATTTGAAACATTGGCCAATACTCACAATATCCACTGCCCACATCGGACGTTTGTGGCGCCGTGGCCGGTGACACGGGTATGGTGCAGGAGATGGATTGGTTGTGTAATGAGGGCCATGTGAGCCGCCGACACCGATCTGGGGAGAAGGAGAGCTCCGTGGAGCAAACCCTATTTAGGGAAGGAGGATTCGTGCAAAGGAGGAAACGAGGGCTCAAGCAAAGCAGACAGCCACACGAACAGGGTGGCAGCGGCACCTAGCAAAGGAGGAAAAGAGGGCTGATGGAGAGAACGTCGCCGTGGCTGCGAGGCGGTGCTAGGTTTCGTTGGGAGGAAGTAGTGATGATGATCGCATCTGCCGGACAGGGGGCGAGGATCGATTGACTTGGGACGTTAGGAAAGATTCTTTTCTTAAGGGTGGGACGTTAGGAAAGTTATATTTGTGATCTGTGTTATATGTTAGGAAGGTGTTGATTAGAAAGAAAAGAGTGAACGGGGAGGGGTTGGTTTATTTGGGTAGAACCAACGGATTGCAAAAACCATGACAGGTTTGGTAGCATTGAAAAAAAATCGGTGGTGGGGTGGAGACCTCGTTCGATCGACGGGAAGAAGTAAATGAACGAACTAAACAACGTACGTACTGAGACATTATGAGTGAGAGAAAAAGTACCACTTCCACAATAAGATTTGTTTGTCATGGTTTACTTCTTAATTTTCTTAAAATTCTTTATTTGTTTCCTGAAAATGCATTATTTGTTTCCTAAAGCAAATTACATTAATGAAAGAGATCGGTTAATTTGAACAAGTTAGGAAAGTTAGATATGTGATCTTTTGTATGTTTGGAAACTGCTAATTTTTTAAAAAAATAGTGAAGTAAAAAAAATAAACCAATGGATAAGAAAACCCGTGGGAGGGGATGATGGGAGGTGGGAGGAAATAAAACTGGAGTACCAGGCTACCAACTGCTCCATTAGGAGTAGAGATACATTGTCTGCTAGGGTTTACCTAGGCAAGTACTCCCTCCGTCCCATAATATAAGAGTATTTTTGTCACTAATGTAGTGTCGAAAACACACTAGTGTAAAAAACACTCTTATATTATGAGACGGATGGAGTATGTTTGAACAAGTTTTCATTTTCTTTGTACGAGTGAGTATTTATTCCACATAACACACTAACATATTACAAGCAAAATAACCAACAAGGTCTGGCATAAACTCAAAACCGTACTCCTATACATATACATTGTCTGTTGGGGTTTGCCTAGGCAAGTACTCCCTCCGTCCCATAATATAAGAGTGTTTTTGACACTAATGTAGTGTCGAAAACATACTAGTGTAAAAAACACTCTTATATTATGAGACGGATGGAGTATGTTTGAACAAGTTTTCACTTTCCTTGTATGAGTGAGTATTTATTCCACACAACACGCTAACATATTACAAGCAAAAAAACCAACAAGGTCTAGCATAAACTCAAAACCGTACTCCTATACATACTGAAGAGAGGGCACTCTTCTTCCCCTTCCCCACTGAAAAATACAAATGAAACCAACTTCTTAACATCTAGGTCAAAGAAAAAAACCAACCCTGAGAATCTGAACCAATCTTCCCCGCTCCAGCCTCCCGGCGAGACTCGACAGGAGGCAGAGGGGGACAAAAGAACTTAGAGGTGTAGATATCGCTGCCCTGCCTATCGCCGACGACGAGGAGGAGGTTCGTCGACGATCATACCGTGTAGCTCTGGTTTATTGTCTCGATGTCGAGCCCCTTGAGCTTGACGACCGACTCGACGTGGCCCTTGAGCGTGTGCAGTTCCCTGAGCCTGGCCACCTCCGCCCGCTTGGCGGACTGCTCGGCGATCTCCGAGAGCTCGCGGTAGCCGTTATTGTCGGTGAACATTTCCGAGTTGCTGCTGCCCTGGTTGAGGCCGTGCAGCGTCCTCTGTGCCGTCGCCCACTGCGCCTTCCTCTCCAGCTTGCCGTAGTCGTTCTTGTTGGTGAAGGCCGTCTGCGACATTCCATGGACAAACATGAGATGAACTCCAATGGAGTTTACAAATGGAGGTGGCTAATGGAGGAGGGATGGGGATGGGTGCTTGCCTTGTTGTTGATGTTGTTCCATGCCCTGCCGCTGAGGGCGTAGCGGATGATGAACTTGAGGATGTCGAGCGGGATGTAGGTGACGACGGTGAAGGGGAGGGGAGGGGGATCTTCTTTCAACTGGTTTTGCTCAGTTAAATTGTCTCTCTTTTGTTGACAGTCTCCAGCGATGAAACTGCTAGTGTACATTGTCCGCTGGGGTTTGCCTAAGCAAGTACTCCGTCCCACAATATAAGAGTGTTTTTTACACCAGTGCTAGTGTAAAACACGCTCTTATATTATGGAAACGGAGGGAGTATGTTTGAACAAGTTTCACTTTCCTTGTATGAGTGAGCATTTATTTCACACAACACGCTAACATATTACAAGCAAAAGAACAACATAAACTCAAAACCGTACTCCTATACATACTGAAGAGAGGGCACTCTTCTTCCCCCTCCCCATTGAAAAATACAAATAAAACCAACTTCTTAACATCTAGGTCAAAGAAAAAACCAACCCTGAGAATCTGAACCAATCTTCCCCGCTCCAGCCTCCCGACGAGACTCGGCGGGAGGCAGAGGGGGGCAAAATAACTTAGAAGTGTAGATATCGCTGCGCTGCCCTGCCTATTGCCGATGACGAGGAGGAGGTTCATCGACGATCATACCGTGTAGCTCTGGTTTATTGTCTCGATGTCGAGCCCCTTGAGCTTGACGACCGACTCGACGTGGCCCTTGAGCGTGTGCAGCTCCCTGAGCCTGGCCACCTCCGCCCGCTTTGCGGCCTGCTCGGCGATCTCGGAGAGCTCGCGGTAGCCGTTGTTGTCGGTGAACATTTCCGAGTTGCTGCTGCCCTGGTTGAGGCCGTGCAGCGTCCTCTGCGCTGTCGCCCACTGCGCCTCCCTCTCCACCTTGCCGTAGTCGTTCTTGTTGGTGAAGGCCGTCTGCGACATTCCATGGACGAACATGAGATGAACTCTAACAAGTGGAGCTTGCATGCATCTAATCTAATGGAGGTGAGTCATGGAGCTTGCCTTGTTGTTGATGTTGTTCCAGGCCCTGCCGCTGAGGGCGTAGCGGATGATGAACTTGAGGATGTCGAGCGGGATGTAGGTGACGACGGTGAAGGCCCAGATGGAGAGCCCCCAGCCCCACCCGATCCCCTGCATCTTGCAGAACTCCCAGTTGGCGTACACGGCGATGCACGTCGCCAGCAGCTGCGCCACGAAGAAGGCGATCACCAGCAGCGCCCCCGGCCGCTCCATGAACGACCAGCTCCGCGACCGCGTCACGAAGATGAGCGCCTGGCTGATGATGCTCACCTGCAGGTACAGCGCCGCCATCATCTCCTTCTCGTTCTCCCGGATCGACCGCACCCCGAACGTCTCCTGCATCCATCGCCACCACATTTTTCATTTCAGTTATCTTCTTATGATCATTCATGGCGGATCGCCGGAGAGTCGGAGGAAGAAGACGATATGGAAGGTACCGGGAAGAACTCGGTGTCGTGCGCGAGGTAGAAGAAGAGCACGGTGATGAGGGCCATGTAGGTGCCGAGGACGACGCCGGTGGCGAAGATCTCCTTGAGCTTCCACGAGTCGGGGGTGGGCGACGGCTTCACGCGGTCCTTGGAGATGGTCATGATGGTGCCGTCGTTGAGGATGGCGATGACGAGCACCATGAAGGGCGCGAAGTCGAACTTCCACAGCAGCGCCACCAGCATGAACCCCAGCACGATCCGGATGGTGATGGACACGGCGTAGATGGTGTAGTTCTTCATCCGCTGGAAGATGGCGCGGCTGGTGAGCACCGCGCTCACGATCACGCTCAGCCCGGGCTCCGTCAGCACGATGTCCGACGCCGACCGCGCCGCGTCCGTCGCGTCGTCCACCGCGATCCCGATGTCCGCCTTCTTCAGCGCCGGCGCGTCGTTCACGCCGTCCCCGGTCATGCCGCAGATGTGCTTCCGGTCCTGCAGCCGCTTCACGATCTCGTACTTGTGCTCCGGGAACACCCCGGCGAACCCGTCCGCCTTCTCGATCAGCTCGTCGATGGGCAGCCCGCTCATCTCCGTGCTCTTGTCGCCCAGCAGCGTCGTGGACGGGTACATGTTGGTGCCCATGCCCAGCCGCCGCGCCGTCTCCTTGCCGATGGCCAGCTGGTCGCCGGTGATCATCTTCACGTTCACGCCCAGGTGCAGCGCGCGCCGGATCGTCTCCGCGCTGTCGTGCCGCGGCGGGTCGAACAGCGGCAGCAGCCCCACGAACTGCCACGGCTCGCCGGGGCTCTCCTTGTTCTTGGCCGGCACCGCCTGGTACGACACGCCCAGCGACCGGAGGCCCCGGTCGGCGTACTGGTCGATCAGGCCGTGGACCCTCTTCTCGGCCTCCTTGGGCATCCGGCACAGCTCGATGATCTGCTCCGGGGCGCCCTTGCTGATCCGGTGCCAGTCGCCCTTGCCGTCGATGTAGGTGATGGCCGTGCGCTTCTCCACGGGGTTGAAGGGGAGGAAGTGCACCTCCTGGATGCCGGCGCGGGCCTCCTTGGCGTCGGCGAGCATGCCGACGATGCACGTGTCGATGGCGTCCTGGTTCTCCACGCGGGACGCCCTGGCGGCGTAGAGGAGCACCGTGTCCTTGTCTATCCCTTTGCCGTACACCTCGATGAGCGTCTTGTCGACGGTGAGCTTGTTGAGCGTCAGCGTGCCCGTCTTGTCGCTGCACAGCACGTCCATGCCGGCCATCTCCTCGATGGCGGTCATGCGCTTGGTGATGGCGCCCTGCTGCGACAGCCGGTGGGAGCCGATGGCCATGGTGACGGACAGCACGGTGGGCATGGCGATGGGGATGCCGCCGATGAGGAGCACGAGCAGGTTGTCGATGCCGTCGCGGTAGGCGCGGTGCTGGATCGGGTACATGACCACCACCTCCACCAGCATCCCGGCGGCGATGGAGATGATGCAGAAGTTGCCGATGGCGGTGAGCACCTGCTGGAAGTGGCCGACGTTGTTGGTGCTGTCGACGAGGTGCGCCGCCTTGCCGAAGAAGGTGTGCACGCCGGTGGCGATGACGACGGCCTCGATCTCGCCCTGCTTCACCGTGGACCCGGAGAAGACGCCCTGGCCGGCGTGCTTGTTCACGGCCATGGACTCCCCGGTGAGCGCGGCCTGGTCGACCTTGAGCGGGTCGCCCTCGAGCAGCCGGGCGTCGGCGGGGATGATGTCCCCGAGCTTGATGCTGATGACGTCGCCGGGGACGAGGAAGGAGGCGTCCATCTCGCTCCACTTGCCGTCCCTCAAGCACTTGGTCTTGGGCGCCAGCCCGGCCATGAGGGCGGCGGCGGCGTTGCCGGCGTTGTTCTCCTCGATGAAGCTGATGGTGGAGTTGATGAAGAGCAGGGTGACGATGCCGACGAAGTCCTGCCAGTCGGGGGGCTTGCCGCCGCCGTTGGCGAGCACGATGGCCATGACGGCGGCGGCCTCCATGACCCAGGACAGCGGGTTCCACATGAAGCCGAGGAACTTGAGCAGCTTGCTCTCCGTCTTCTCCTCCAGCTTGTTGGGCCCGAAGATGGTGAGCCGGTTCTGGGCCTCGGTGCCGCTCAGCCCCTGCTTGCTGCACTTGAGGTGGGCGAAGACCTCCTGCACCGGGATGGTCTCCAGGTCCACCGTCTCGTTCTTCACGTCCTCCAGCGTCATGGACGCCATGGCGCCGGCCGGCTGCCTCCGCCGGTGCCGGTCTCTCCTCCTCCTTCTTGGTCGCCTCGCTGCCCTGGCGTGTGCGTGGGCGGGAGTGGCCGCGCGCGCGCGGGGAGGGGAGGGGAGGGGAGGCGTGCGCTGCTGCTGCTGCTGCTGCGGCGGCGGCTGGTGGGCTGAGCTGTGGTGTGGTGTGCTGCTGGCGCGCGGAGCAAGCTGGGAGCGAGTGGGGGGTTAGGAGGGAGGGAGGGGGGAGGTGGCGGTCCGTGCGGTGCTTGAAGAAGACGAGGAGGGGGGCGGGCGGGCGCCCCATGATCCTCATACCGCGCCACCGGGCTCGCCGCGGGCGGGGGTAGCTCACTGCCGCACGACCGGTCCACGCCGCATGCAGCGGCCGCGAGCTCCCATCGCGCGACCCGCGCGGCTCACCCCTGCTCCTCCTACTCCTGCATGCGCTTGCTGCTGTCCAGTCCAGTGCAGTGGAGCGCACACACAGCTGGGTTTTTCTTCCACTAGTTACGAGCGAGGCACCGCCACCGTCACATAGCCCACACCTTCACATGAACATGGTTACTCCCCCCTAAAGAAATATAACAGCATTTCCGTAAAGAAATATAAGAGCGTTTAGATTACTAAATTGCTCTTATATTTCTTTTAAGAGGGAGTAGTATTTATTTAACACAAAAAATCGTTTTGGAATGTTGTGGGGAGTGTTTTGGGTAATCTCAAAATACCAATGTTTTTTTTTAATCTTTGTCAGAATTGGACCCCTACCTATATAGTGGTGAAGTTCGCGCCGGTTGTTTTCGTTCGTGTGCTGCTTTACTTTGTTCATTATGAAAAATAGGAAATAAATCTTGTTTTCAAAGCATTTTAGCTGAAGATCCTACTAATGTAATCTTTACTCTATGCTCTTTGCTGGATTTTTGGGATGTTCTGTAGAAAAAAGGAGTGATAAACATTCTTAGGGAAGTGACTAAGAGGGTGACCCAAGTGGCGTGCGATGTCCATGGCGGTGCTCTTGGCTGGGCGCGACTGTGGGGAGAATCTACTCGAGCTGTTCCGTCAGTGTGGCTCTTCAGTTTGTCTATTTTTAGTCTTTCGTTGTTCTTTCTTTAGTGGCATTGCAGGTTCTTGGTGCTTAGTAGTAGAAGGCTGTTTCCGTGATATGTTGTCCTATGCAAATTACCGTAAAAGCATCCCAAAGATATAACTAGACATCTTAGAATGTATGTTATCGTTTTTGGTGTTGCGGTTTGTTGCATCAGTTAAGTGAAATAGGTTGTCTGTTGGATGATGTGTAACTCTATTTTCGTAATGAAAATTGAGGCTATGTGGCCACTTCCACCAGAAAAAAACACAAGAAAATCGTTAATAATCAAGATAAATATGTGAAACACACACTCTTATATAATGCAACACACGCCACACCTAATGTGTTCCCCTTACGATAATCCTACATCCACTTAAAGCTACGAAGACCTCTTATGTAACCTTCCTTTAAACTTCTCTGCCCCCCCCCCCCCCCCCCCCTATTTTCAGGTGGGTGGGACCCTTTCCCCCCCTTCTCCAATCATAAATAGCCACGTCGCTGATTACGTAAACTACGTAACATCCTCTACGTAGGTGTAGCATCGCTCTTCCCCTTATTAAACACGATTTATAGTCGACAAGTGACCCATGAAAGTCGGCCTGCACGTGTGTACATGTGAGGAACGAGATCCTCTGATGTACTTCAAAGTACAGCCGAGGGACGTCCTACCCGTATCACCGTTCGCTGGTCATCTGACGGCAGCAGCCAAAAACCACGAAAACACAGCTGCGAAGCAGCGTGCAGCCATGAGCCCAGAAGAGATGCGGCCCAGTTCAGAGGAAGGGAAAAAAACACCGATCCATTTACTCCCCGTCGCCGTTCGCTCGCCATCGCCATAACCTAGCTTAACCCTAGCGCCGCCGCGATTGATAGAGCGAGCACCGCTGCCATCGCCGCACCAGCGCGGGAGTGCGACCGCCGCTGCCGCCCGTGTCACAGCAAGAGGGAGAGTGGCTAGCAACGCCATGGCCGCCACCACCGCATGACTGCAGCACGCCGTCGAGCTCGCGGCCGCTGCGGGAGGTGCCAAGTGAGTGCCGCGTTACTGAGCGCAAGCAGCCGTGGATGAAGGGCGACAAACACATAGCCTGTAATGTCACGCGGCCTGCGTTGCGAATTTGCGATGCTGGAGGAGGCAGGCAGTAGTTGAGCAGCAGGAGTCAACAAGAGCCTGAACTGAAGTTTCAGATGTAGAAACTGTATTTCTATTTTGTTAGGAATCTAGAACTCGGATTGAACTGAGATTGTATATGAATGTTATCAATTTAAGAGCTTATCAATGACTCTTGTCAAATTGTGAGCACAATACTTATTTATGATCTGGGTTGCGTACCGAGGTGCTAGTGGCTGGCCCTGTTCTGAACTTATTTTTTATCTCTCTTTTCTACTAACAGAAAGAGCAGTGTTCTGAAATTATAATCTTCATACAACATCCCTTTTCCCCTAGGAACAATATCATCTATGATATGTGCTTGTGCTTGTGCACCACCACTACACACCCCTTCACCAACCACTTGCATCTTGTGGTAAAAAAATCTGGTAAGTTCTCAGAAATAATGGATTTATTTATAGCTGGGATTGTTATTTAGCAACATACCACTGAAGTATGTGATGCTTGAGCATGTGCACCATCACCACATGCCTCTTCCCCGACAATGCAAAAAAAAAACATGAGCAATGGACATGTAAAGTGCAGAGCAAATATTAGAACCAATGTGAAAGGGAACAAACAATTAATATGTTTCTCTGGGACATGAAATAATTCATGGTATCCTTCCCTAAAAATTGTGAGACTCGTGCCAAAGAGAATAAGCAAGGAGGCAATAGTACTTGGAGAACTTAGATCTAGTTGATCTCTCATGAGAGTTAACAAATTGGGTGTTGTGTCAGTTACGTATTCGAATCAGAGCGTACTGTGCTTGCCTCTTCTTCCATATCTGTGGTATAGAATAGAATTTCAACTAGATAATTCTTTCCTAACAATAGGGAAAGCTTGATCAAGTTCAAAGCAATCTGGTAATGGAAGATGGATCCGTTTCAAAGAAATCTGATGATGGAAGTTAAGATGAATCAGCTTCAGAGCAATCTGATGATGGAAGTTTGATCAATTTCAAAGCAATTTGATATGGAAGATTAATCAATTTCAAGATAGAGACAGGATAATGACGTACTCAGAAGAATGGCGAGCAGAGCACCTCGTCCCTCCGTGATTGATCCCTTCGCTGGAGCATGCCCTTTTTCTGTCAGTCTGGCGACGTTTTCCCTGATCTCGCGCCCTTTTTCATCCGCCCCTCTCCCGTTCCATTGGGCTGGGCTGGATCGTGTTTGTGGGCCGACTGTGCTCTGTGTTTTCGTGGTTTCTGGCTGCTGCCGTCGGATGACCAGCGAACGGTGATACGGGAAGGACGTCCCTCGGCAGTACTTTGAAGACATTAGAGGATCTCGTTCCACATGTGAGTACCAGGATTTGTCTTCTACCAAGGTAGGTCATCCTTTGGTGACTCCACCACCCCGAGAAATCATTCTTATTTTCGTTTGCCATCACATTCGGTTCCACCCCTTTCCGCTACATTGGTGATGTGGAGGACAAAAGGGTCATGGCTTGGCTTAGGCATGACAGATATTAACCATCTAAAAATATCTGCTCATCGATGATCTGACACTCGCCAATCTTGCACTGCTAGGTATATGGCTACTCCTTTAAGGGATATCAGAGACAACCGTATACCTAGATTTACGCCCGTGATGGTAATGTAGCTACTATAGTGATGTAGTGGCTAGAGTAGATCTATCCTAGTTAGATGTTGATCTTTGTGGTGGTACTCGGACAACTAGGATTGAGTTCTTATAACCTTAATCCATTGCTTGATCGTTTTTACGGTGCCTCGAAGTCCTTTATACGTGCGCCTTGTCCTGAGGGCGAGACTTGATCTCCTCTTAAAGTCAGGCTCGTAGATCTGAACGACCTATCCTTGGTATACAAGTTTTAAACGTCTTATTCCGCAGGGTACTTGGCATATCCACATGTCAGGTCATCGGTGTTGCCAGCGAGCTGGAGGAAACAACAAGGGAGTGGTGAAAGTGCAAGTTCCTCCACATGGAGGTGTGTTGGCGGTCCTGTTGGAAATATGCCCTAGAGGCAATAATAAAAGCATTATTATTATATTTCCTTGTTCATGATAATTATCTTTATTCATGCTATAATTGTGTTATCCGGAAATCGTAATACATGTGTGAATAATAGACACCAATATGTCCCTAGTAAGCCTCTAGTTGACTAGCTCGTTGATCAACAGATAGTCATGGTTTCCTGACTATGGACATTGGATGTCATTGATAACGAGATCACATCATTAGGAGAATGATGTGATGGACAAGACCCAATCCTAAACATAGCACAAGGTCGTATAGTTCGTTTGCTAGAGTTTTCCAATGTCAAGTATCTTTTCCTTAGACCATGAGATCGTGTAACTCCCGGATACCGTAGGAGTGCTTTGGGTGTACCAAACGTCACAACGTAACTGGGTGACTATAAAGGTATACTACGGGTATCTCCGAAAGTGTCTGTTGGGTTGACACGGATCAAGACTGGGATTTGTCACTCCGTATGACGGAGAGGTATCACTGGGCCCACTCGGTAATGCATCATCATAATGAGCTCAAAGTGACCAAGTGTTTGGTCACGGGATCATGCATTACGGTACGAGTAAAGTGACTTGCCGGTAACGAGATTGAACGAGGTATTGGGATACCGATGATCAGATCTCGGGCAAGTAACATACCGATTGACAAAGGGAATTGTATACGGGGTTGCTTGAATCCTCGACATCGTGGTTCATCCGATGAGATCATCGAGGAGCATGTGGGAGCCAACATGGGTATCCAGATCCCGCTGTTGGTTATTGACCGGAGAGCGATCTCGGTCATGTCTACATGTCTCCCGAACCCGTAGGGTCTACACACTTAAGGTTCGGTGACGCTAGGGTTGTAGGGATATATATATGCAGTAACCCGAATGTTGTTCGGAGTCCCGGATGAGATCCCGGACATCACGAGGAGTTTCGGAATGGTCCGGAGGTAAAGAATTATATATAGGAAGTGCTATTCCGGGCATCGGGACAAGTTTCGGGGTCACCGGTATTGTACCGGGACCACCGGAAGGGTCCCGGGGGTCCACCGGGTGGGGCCACCTGTCCCGGGGGGCCACATGGGTTGTAGGGGGTGCGCCTTGGCCTACATGGGCCAAGGGCACCAGCCCCAAGAGGCCCATGCGCCTAGGGTTTCAAGGAGGGAAGAGTCCCAAAGGGAGAAGGCACCCCTAGGTGCCTTGGGGAGGAGGGATTCCTCCCCTTGGCCGCACCCCCCTAGGAGATTAGATCTCCTAGGGCCGGCGCCCCCCCCCCTTGGCCCTCCTATATATAGTGGGGAGATGGAGGACTTCTTAGCTTGATCTTTGGTGCCTCCCTCTCCCTCTCCAACACATCCTCCTCCTCCATAGTGCTTGGCGAAGCCCTGCCGGAGTACTGCAGCTCCATCAACACCACGCCGTCGTGCTGCTGCTGGAGCCATCTTCCTCAACCTCTCCTTTCCCCTTGCTGGATCAAGAAGAAGGAGACGTTACGCTAACTGTACATGTGTTGAACGCGGAGGTGCCGTCCGTTCAGCGTTAGGATCTCCGGTGATTTGGATCACGTCGAGTACGCCTTCCTCATCCCCGTTCTTTGAACGCTTCCGCGCGTGATCTACAAAGGTATGTAGATGCAATCCAATCACTCGTTGCTAGATGAACTCCTAGATGGATCTTGGTGAAACCGTAGGAAATTTTTTGTTTTCTGCAACGTTCCCCAACAGTGGCATCATGAGCTAGGTCTATGCGTAGTTCTTTTTGCACGAGTAGAACACAATTTGTTGTGGGCGTAGATGTTGTCAACTTTCTTGCCGCTACTAGTCTTATCTTGCTTCAACGGTATTGTGGGATGAAGCGGCCCGGACCAACCTTACACGTACGCTTACGTGAGACCGGTTCCACCGACTAACATGCACTAGTTGCATAAGGTGGCTGGCGGGTGTCTGTCTCTCCCACTTTAGTTGGAGCGGATTCGATGAAAAGGGTCCTTATGAAGGGTAAATAGAAGTTGGCAAATCACGTTGTGGCTTTCACGTAGGTAAGAAAACGTTCTTGCTAGAACCCTACTTCAGCCACGTAAAACTTGCAACAACAATTAGAGGACGTCTAACTTGTTTTTGCAGCAAGTGCTTTGTGATATGATATGGCCAAAGTTGTGATGAATGATGAATGATATATATGTGATGTATGAGATGTTCATGCTATTGTAACAAGAATCACGACTTGCATGTCGATGAGTATGACAACCGGCAGGAGCCATAGGAGTTGTCTTTATTTTTTGTATGACCTGCGTGTCATTGAGAAACGCCATGTAAATTACTTTACTTTATTGCTTAACGTGTTAGCCGTAGTAGTAGAAGTAATAGTTGGCGAGCAACTTCATGGAGACACGATGATGGAGATCATGATGATGGAGATCATAGTGTCATGCTGGTGACAAGATGATCATGGAGCCTCAAGATGGAGATCAAAGGAGCTATGTGATATTGGCTATATCATGTCACTATTATTATTTGATTGCATGTGATGTTTATCATGTTTTGCATCTTGTTTCCTTAGAACGACGGTAGTAAATAAGATGATCCCTCATAATAATTTCAAGAAAAGTGTTCCCCCTAACTGTGCACCGTTGCGACAGTTCGTTGTTTCGAAGCACCACGTGATGATCGGGTGTGATAGATTCTAACGTTCACATACAACGGGTGTAAGACAGATTTACACATGCAAAACACTTAGGTTGATTTGACGAGCCTAGCATGTACAGACATGGCCTCGAAACATAGAAGACCGAAAGGTCGAGCATGAGTCGTATAGAAGATACGATCAACATGAAGATGTTCACCGACGTTGACTAGTCCGTCTTACGTGATGATCGGACACGGCCTAGTTAACTCGGATCATGTTATACTTAGATGACTGGAGGGATGTCTATCTAAGTGGGAGTTCATTGAATAATTCGATTAGATGAACTTAATTATTATGAACTTAGTCTAAAATCTTTACAATATGTCTTGTAGATCAAATGGCCAACGTAGTCCTCAACTTCAACGCGTTCCTAGAGAAAACTAAGCTGAAAGACGATGGCAGCAACTACACGGACTGGGTCCGGAACCTGAGGATCATCCTCATAGCTGCCAAGAAAGATTATGTCCTACAAGCACCGCTAGCTGATGCACCTGTTCTCCCTGCAGAACAAGACGTTATGAACGCTTGGCAGGCACGTACCGATGACTACTCCCTCGTTCAGTGCGGCATGCTTTACAGCTTAGAGCCGGGGCTCCAAAAGCGTTTTGAGAGACATGGAGCATATGAGATGTTCGAAGAGCTGAAAATAGTTTTCCAAGCTCATGCTCGGGTCGAGAGATATGAAGTCTCCGACAAATTCTTCAGCTGTAAGATGGAGGAAAATAGTTCTGTCAGTGAGCACATACTCACAATGTCTGGGTTACATAACTGCTTGACTCAGCTGGGAGTTAATCTCCCGGATGACGCTGTCATTGACAGAATCCTCCAGTCGCTTCCACCAAGCTACAAGAGCTTTGTGATGAACTTCAATATGCAGGGGATGGAAAAGACCATTCCTGAAGTATTTGCAATGCTGAAATCAGCAGAGGTAGAAGTCAAAAAGGAACATCAAGTGTTGATGATGAATAAAACCACTAAGTTCAAGAAAGGCAAGGGTAAGAAAACCTTCAAGAAAGACGGCAAGGGAGTTGCCACGCCCGGCAAGCAAGCTGCCGGGAAGAAGCCAAAGAATGGACCCAAGCCCGAGACTCAGTGCTTTTATTGCAAGGAAAGTGGTCACTGGAAGCGGAACTGCCCCAAATACTTAGCGGACAAGAAGGCCAACAAAACAAAAGGTATATGTGATATACATGTAATTGATGTGTACCTTACCAGTACTCGTAGTAGCTCCTGGTTATTTGATACCGGTGCAGTTGCTCACATTTGTAACTCAAAGCAGGAGCTGCGAAATAAGCGGAGATTGTCGAAGGACGAGGTGACGATGCGCGTCGGGAATGGTTCCAAGGTCAATGTGATCGCCGTCGGCACGCTACCTCTACACTTACCTACGGGATTAGTTTTGAACCTCAATAATTGTTATTTAGTGCCAAGTTTGAGCATGAACATTGTATCAGGATCTCGTTTAATACGAGATGGCTACTCATTTAAATCCGAGAATAATGGTTGTTCTATTTATATGAAAGATATGTTTTATGGTCATGCTTCGATGGTAAATGGTTTATTCTTAATGAATCTCGAGCGTAATGCTACACATATTCATAGTGTGAGTACCAAAAAATGTAAGATTGATAATGATAGTCCCACATACTTGTGGCACTGCCGCCTTGGTCACATAGGTGTCAAACGCATGAAGAAGCTTCATGCTGATGGACTTTTAGAGTCTCTTGATTACGAATCATTTGACACGTGCGAACCATGCCTCATGGGTAAAATGACCAAGACTCCGTTCTCAGGAACAATGGAGCGAGCAACCAACTTATTGGAAATCATACATACTGATGTATGCGGTCCAATGAGTGTTGAGGCTCGCAGTGGCTATCGTTATGTTCTCACCCTCACTGATGACTTGAGTAGATATGGGTATGTCTACTTAATGAAACACAAGTCTGAGACCTTTGAAAAGTTCAAGGAATTTTAGAGTGAGGTTGAGAATCAACGTGACAGAAAAATCAAGTTCCTACGATCAGATCGTGGAGGAGAATACTTGAGTCACGAGTTTGGCACACACTTAAGAAAATGTGGAATAGTTTCACAGCTCACGCCGCCTGGAACACCTCGGCGTAATGGTGTGTCCGAACGTCGTAATCGCACTCTATTAGATATGGTGTGATCTATGATGTCTCTTGCCGATTTACCGCTATCTTTTTGGGGCTATGCTTTAGAGACTGACGCATTCACTTTAAATAGGGCACCGTCGAAATCCGTTGAGACGACACCGTTTGAATTATGGTTTGGGAAGAAACCTAAGGTGTCATTTCTAAAAGTTTGGGGATGCGATGCTTATGTCAAGAAACTTCAACCTGAAAAGCTCGAACCCAAATCGGAAAAATGCGTCTTCATAGGATACCCTAAAGAAACTATTGGGTATACCTTCTACCTCAGATCCGAAGGCAAGATCTTTGTTGCCAAGAATGGGTCCTTTCTAGAGAAAGAGTTTCTCTCGAAAGAAGTAATTGGGAGGAAAGTAGAACTTGATGAAGTATTACCTCTTGAACCGGAAATTGGCGCAGCTCAAGAAAATGTTCCTGAGGTGCCTGCACCGACTAGAGAGGAAGTTAATGATGATGATCAAGATACTTCTGATCAAGCTCCTACTGAAATTCGAAGGTCCACAAGGACACGTTCCGCACCAGAGTGGTACGGCAACCCTGTCTTGGAAATCATGTTGTTAGACAACGGTGAACCTTCAAACTATGAAGAAGCGATGGCGGGCCCGGATTCCGACAAATGGCTAGAAGCCATGAAATCCGAGATAGGATCCATGTATGAAAACGAAGTATGGACTTTGACTGACTTTCCCGTTGAGCGGCGAGCCATAGAAAATAAATGGATCTTTAAGAAGAAGACAGACGCGGATGGTAATGTGACCATCTATAAAGCTCGCCTTGTCGCTAAGGGTTATCGAGAAGTTCAAGGGGTTGACTACGATGAGACTTTCTCACCGGTAGTGAAGCTGAAGTCCATTCGAATCATGTTAGCAATTGCCGCATTTTATGATTATGAAATATGGCAGATGGACGTCAAAACAGCATTTCTTAATGGTTTCCTTAAGGAAGAATTGTATATGATGCAGCCAGAAGGTTTTGTCGATCCTAAGAATGCTGACAAGGTGTGCAAGCTCCAACGCTCGATTTATGGGCTGGTGCAAGCATCTCGGAGTTGGAACATTCGCTTTGATGAGATGATCAAAGCGTTTGGGTTTACACAGACTTATGGAGAAGCCTGTGTTTACAAGAAAGTGAGTGGTAGCTCTGTAGCATTTCTCATATTATATGTAGATGACATACTTTTGATGGGAAATGATATAGAACTCTTGGACATCATTAAGGCCTACTTGAATAAGAGTTTTTCAATGAAGGACCTTGGAGAAGCTGCATATATATTAGGCATCAAGATCTATAGAGATAGATCAAGACGCCTCATAGGTCTTTCACAAAGCACACACCTTGATAAGATATTGAAGAAATTCAATATGGATCAGTCTAAGAAGGGGTTCTTGCCTGTGTTACAAGGTGTGAAATTGAGCTCGGCTCAATGTCCGACCACAGCAGAAGATATAGAAGAGATGAGTGTCATCCCCTATGCCTCAGCCATAGGTTCTATTATGTATGCCATGTTGTGTACCAGACCTGATGTAAACCTTGCCATAAGTTTGGTAGGAAGGTACCAAAGTAATCCCGGCAAAGAACACTGGACAGCGGTCAAGAATATCCTAAAGTACCTGAAAAGGACTAAGGAAATGTTTCTCGTTTATGGAGGTGACGAAGAGCTCGTCGTAAAGGGTTACGTCGACGCTAGCTTCGACACAGATCTGGATGACTCTAAGTCACAAACCGGATACGTGTATATTTTGAATGGTGGGGCAGTAAGCTGGTGCAGTTGCAAGCAGAGCGTCGTGGCGGGATCTACATGTGAAGCGGAGTACATGGCAGCCTCGGAGGCAGCGCATGAAGCAATTTGGGTGAAGGAGTTCATCACCGACCTAGGAGTCATACCCAATGCGTCGGGGCCAATCAAACTCTTCTGTGACAACACTGGAGCTATTGCTCTTGCAAAGGAGCCCAGGTTTCACAAGAAGACAAGGCACATCAAGCGTCGCTTCAACTCCATTCGTGAAAATGTTCAAGATGGAGACATAGATATTTGTAAAGTGCACACGGACCTGAATGTAGCAGATCCGTTGACTAAACCTCTCCCTAGAGCAAAACATGATCAACACCAAAATTCCATGAGTGTTCGATTCATCACAATGTAACTAGATTATTGACTCTAGTGCAACTGGGAGACTGTTGGAATTATGCCCTAGAGGCAATAATAAAAGCATTATTATTATATTTCCTTGTTCATGGTAATTGTCTTTATTCATGCTATAATTGTGTTATCCGGAAATCGTAATACATGTGTGAATAATAGACACCAACATGTCCCTAGTAAGCCTCTAGTTGAGTAGCTCGTTAATCAACAGATGGTCATGGTTTCCTGACTATGGACATTGGATGTCATTGATAACGAGATCACATCATTAGGAGAATGATGTGATGGACAAGACCCAATCCTAAACATAGCACAAGGTCGTATAGTTCGTTTGCTAGAGTTTTCCATTGTCAAGTATCTTTTCCTTAGACCATGAGATCGTGTAACTCCCGGATACCGTAGGAGTGCTTTGGGTGTACCAAACGTCACAACGTAACTGGGTGACTATAAAGGTATACTACGGGTATCTCCGAAAGTGTCCGTTGGGTTGACACGGATCAAGACTGGGATTTGTCACTCCGTATGACGGAGAGGTATCACTGGGCCCACTCGGTAATGCATCATCATAATGAGCTCAAAGTGACCAAGTGTTTGGTCACGGGATCATGCATTACGGTACGAGTAAAGTGACTTGCCGGTAACGAGATTGAACGAGGTATTGGGATACCGACGATCAGATCTCGGACAAGTAACATACCGATTGACAAAGGGAATTGTATACGGGGTTGCTTGAATCCTCGACATCGTGGTTCATCCGATGAGATCATCGAGGAGCATGTGGGAGCCAACATGGGTATCCAGATCCCGCTGTTGGTTATTGACCGGAGAGCGATCTCGGTCATGTCTACATGTCTCCCGAACCCGTAGGGTCTACACACTTAAGGTTCGGTGACGCTAGGGTTGTAGGGATATATATATATATATGCAGTAACCCGAATGTTGTTCGGAGTCCCGGATGAGATCCCGGACATCACGAGGAGTTCCGGAATGGTCCGGAGGTAAAGAATTATATATAGGAAGTGCTATTTCGGGCATCGGGACAAGTTTCGGGGTCACCGGTATTGTACCGGGACCACCGGAAGGGTCCCGGGGGTCCACCGGGTGGGGCCACCTGTCCCGGGGGGGCACATGGGCTGTAGGGGGTGCGCCTTGGCCTACATGGGCCAAGGGCACCAGCCCCAAGAGGCCCATGCGCCTAGGGTTTCAAGGAGGGAAGAGTCCCAAAGGGGGAAGGCACCCCTAGGTGCCTTGGGGAGGAGGGATTCCTCCCCTTGGCCGCACCCCCCTAGGAGATTAGATCTCCTAGGGCCGGCGCCCCCCCTTGGCCCTCCTATATATAGTGGGGAGATGGAGGACTTCTGAGCTTGATCTTTGGTGCCTCCCTCTCCCTCTCCAACACATCCTCCTCCTCCATAGTGCTTGGCGAAGCCCTGCCGGAGTACTGCAGCTCCATCAACACCACGCCGTCGTGCTGCTGCTGAAGCCATCTTCCTCAACCTCTCCTTTCCCCTTGCTGGATCAAGAAGAAGGAGACGTTACGCTAACCGTACATGTGTTGAACGCGGAGGTGCCGTCCGTTCGGCGCTAGGATCTCCGGTGATTTGGATCACGTCGAGTACGCCTTCCTCATCCCCGTTCTTTGAACGCTTCCGCGCGTGATCTACAAAGGTATGTAGATGCAATCCAATCACTCATTGCTAGATGAACTCCTAGATGGATCTTGGTGAAACCGTAGAAAATTTTTTGTTTTCTGCAACGTTCCCCAACAGGTCCAACTAGAACCCATAAGTCCAACACATGTGAGCCATTCATCTCAGTTACATCCAATGGCCATGAGCGCTTCCTGGTGAAGGGAGTAGAAGAAAACCCTAGCCACTCCAACCATATATAGCGGTGGCCTCCATTGTGAGAGTGAGAGAACACACACAGAACAATAGAACTCGTGAGATGCGAGAAAGAGATGGTTCTTATGTATCTGACTAGACAATGTTCTAGGTGGTTATTAAAGGCTCAAACATCCTCGGATTGACACCAAATTTGATGAGTTTGTTCTTTACTTTGTGTACTTCGACCTGGTTAGCTGGTTCGATGATTGTGTCATTGGAACATCAAATTTGAGTGTTTTTTTGGTTCGGACTGCTAGTATTTTTGTACATAATAGTTTTTCAAAGACTAATAAATTTGGTTGGCAAACAATGTTCGATTAAGTTGAAATTTTGAGGGAATATCATGAGCTCTCATATCTATTTGTCTGCCAAATTTCGTGTTGTTTGGCTTGGTGATTTTAGAGCCACTGACAAAATATAGAAGGGGACCAAAGGGACGAAATATATAAGGGGCCAAAGTTGTGCTTACTCTACTTTGCTGAAATCTTGCCTCTTGTAGTACTTATTGTTGTTCCTGGTTGGCAACATGTCAAGTGTGTTGTAAATCCCTCTAGAGGTTCTAAATACACTATACCCGGTCATGTGTTTTTTACTCCTCAAGTTGAGGAGGTTTTTTTCATATTAAATCTTGTGTCACGCATGCATGTTGTTTATCTCTATTTAGTTGCTTACTTGTTGGTTGAAGCTGCCCTCAAAATTCATTGCAAGTTGAGGGGGTTGTATTGTGCATAATTACCATGTCGGTAAATTGGTGCAGTGTTTTCCTTTTTTACAACAATTGGTGCATTCCTTTGTTGTTTTCATGGCCCATCGGAGTGGCATATAACATATGTACAACCCTACTACAAGATTTCCCCCCAGCTTTGCGATAAACCTTATTGGGGAATACAAGGTTTTCATGAGGCTGATCACAAGCTAGCACAACTTTAGAAAATGGCATAGAAAGTCTCGGATTCAAGAGCTTCGCCCTCACCAAAATGATCAGCATGACATCTAAGCTACATTTTTAGAGAATACTTGGCATAATACTCATATACAGGATAATCAGAGGCAAAATGCCGCTTCCTTAAAAAACATGCCATCTGCAAAGTCGTAAGTATCAAACAACGCAGGGCAGGAGGGCTATTTTCAGGCTTATCATTTTTGCTTTTCATAGACTCTGCCTGAAAGTATGCTAATTCGGTATTACTAGCCTAAAACTTGACTCTTTGAAGTTGTGCAGCGGTATTAAAATGTGAGTGCAAACTTTTAGTACATGGAATATATACCAGTATGTGTAGTTATTTAAATAGTTTAAATTCAAGCATAAGCAAAGGTTTAAAAAATCAGGTATTTTTTTAAATCACATTTCACAGGGCAAAGAAGACGGACGAAATGTTGACAGCCGAACAAACACATGGAAAAGAGCAAGTTTCAATTTCCTAGGCATCGACTCTACTCAATGCAGAACACCCAAATGTTGCATTCATGAATCAACTTATCGTGGTGCATCTTCAGTTCGACATAATGTAATTTAGGGCTAGAAGGGTTGTTGCTTAGTTTAGGCATGGTTGATAATAATCATCTAAGAAAAACCTTGCTTGTTAACGGTTCGTCACTTGTCTATCTTGCAATTGTACGTATACAATTTGGGTGCCAGGTGGGGTGATGTGGCTAATCCATCAAGAACTTCAAAGACAATGATATACCCAAATTTGTGTTTGTCTACCATAATAATGCATCTACTACAGTGATGTAGTAGCTAGACTAGATCTATCCTAGTTAGATGGCGATCATTGTGGCGGTACTCCTGGGACAACTATGATTGAGTTCTTATAATCTCAATTGCTTGGTATTTCTGGTGGGAACTCCAGGTTCTTTATACACGCACCTTGTCTTGAGAGGCAAGGCTTGATGTCCTTACACATCATCATTGGTGTATGCCAACGAGCTAGAGGAAACATGTAACGCCCTCGATGCGGCTATATCTCCTACGTGTCGAAGCACGACTTAGAGGCATAACCGCATTGAAAGCAATGTCGCAAGTGAGGCAATCTTCACACAACCCATGTAATACAATAAGGGAAAAGATACATAGTTGGCTTACAATCGCCACTTCACACAATTACATAAATAAAGCATTACATCAACCAGATACAATCAAGGTCCGACTACGGAACCAAAATAAAAAAAGACTACCCCGAATGCTATACAGATTCCCGATCGACCCCAACTGGGCCCCACTATTGATCAACTAGAACGAAACAACACAAAGGACAATATCTTCATCGAGCTTCTCCTTGAGCTTGGTTGCGTCACCTGCAAACTGGTTTGGGAAGTATCTGTGAGTCACGGGGACTCAGCAATCTCACACCCTCGCGATCAAGACTATTTAAGCTTATAGGTAAGGTAAAGGTATGATGTGGAGCTGCAACAAGCGACTAGCATATATGGTGGCTAAAGATACACAAATGAGAGCGAGAAGAGAAGGCAAAAGCACGGTCGAACAACTATGATCAAGAAGTGATCCTAGAACAACCTACGTCAAGCATAACTCCAACACCGTGTTCACTTCGTGGACTCCGCCGGAAAGAGACCATCACGGTTACACACATGGTTGATGTGTTTTAATTAAGGTCAACTTCAGGTTTTCTACAACCGGACATTAACAAATTCCCATCTGCCCATAACCGCGGGCACGGCTTTCGAAAGTTCAAAACCCTGCAGGGGTGTCCCAACTTAGCCCATCACAAGCTCTCACGGTCAACGAAGGATATTTCTTCTCCCAAGACAATCCGATCAGACTCGGCATCCAGGTTACAAGACATTTCGACAATGGTAAAATAAGTCCAGCAACACCGCCCGAATGTGCTGACAAATCCCGATAAGAGCTGCACATATCTCGTTCTCAGGGCACACTCAGATGAGCTCTCCACACAACTAAAACCAAACCTCGAGTTTCCCCGAGGGGGCGCTGCACAGGGCTCTAGTTTGGACCAACACTCAGAGGAGCACTGGCCCGGGGGAGGAGGGGGGGTAAAATAATGATGACCCTCAGGAGCGCGACTTCCAAGGGAAAAGAGGCTAGGTGGCGAATGGTAAAACCAATGTTGGGCATTGCTGGAGGAGTTTTATTCAAGGCGAACTGTCAAGGGGTTCCCATTATAACCCAACCGCGTAAGGAACGCAAAATCCGGGAACATAGCACCGATATGACGGAAACTAGGGCGGCAAGAGTGGAACAAAACACCAGGCATAAGGCCGAGCCTTCCACCTTTTACCAAGTATATAGATGCATTAATTAAATAAGAGATATTGTGATATCCCAACAAAATATCCATGTTCCAACATGGAACAAGCTCCAATCTTCACCTGCAACTAACAACGCTATAAGAGGGGGTGAGCAAAGCGGTAACATAGCCAAACAACGGTTTGCTAGGACAAGGTGGGTTAGAGGATTGGCTTAACAATATGGGAGGCATGATAAGCAAGTGGTAGGTATCGCAGCATAGGCATAGCAAAAGAGCGAGCAACTAAGCAAGCAAAGATAAAGTGATTTCGAGGGTATGGTCATCTTGCCTGAAATCCCGCAAGGAAGAAGAACGAGTCCAAATGAGGTGCGGTTTTCGGCCACGCGATCGTGATCAAACGACCGAGATGATGGAGAGGTCTTAGGTGGGTTTTGGGCCAAATTTGGAGGGGTGTTGGGCTGCAACACACACGAGGCCTTTTTGGTCCCTCGGTTAACCGTTGGATTATCAAACGAAGTCCAAATGGCACGAAACTTGACACGCGGTCTACCGATAGTAAACCAAAGCCGCATGATAAGTCTCGGTCCAATCCGAAAACGTTTAATACCCGCACACGAAAAGAAGTAGAAAGGGACATCAGGTGACATAGGAGCGCCGGATTGCAAAACGGACAACGGGGAAAATGCTCGGATGCATGAGACGAACAAGTATGCAATGAAATGCACATGATGACATGATATGCAATGCATGACTCGCAAGCAATGACAAGGCAACAACAGCGAATAACTGGAGGACACCTGGCACATCGGTCTCGGGGCGTTACAAAACAACAAGGGAGTGGTCAAAGTACTAGCTAGAACATGTTACTGTCGGGCCAAGTCCCTCCACATTGAGGTGTGTTGCTCGCAAGTCCAACACATGTGAGCCGTTGATCTCAATTACATCGAACGGTTGTGAGAGCTTCCTAATGAAGGGAGTAGAAGAAAACTCTAGCCACTCCACTCATGTATGGTGGTGGCTGCCATTGTGAGAGTGAGAGAGGACACATAGAACAACACAACTCATGAGAAGAGAGAAAGAAGGAGAGGTAATTCTATCCAGACTTGATGTATATGACTAGACTAAGGTGGTTGTCAAAGGCTCAAACATGCTTGCGGCACCAAACTTGATGCGTTAGTTCCTTACTTTGAGCATCAAATATGAGAGTGGTTTCGTCGGTTCAGTCTGCTGCAGTTTCAGCACATAATAGTTTTTGGAGACAAATAAATTGGGTAGGCAAACGGCGTTCAATTAAGTTGAAATTTGGAGCGTATCTCAGGAACTTGTGTCTATTTGTCTGAAAATTTTGTGTTGTTTGTCTCAGTGGTTTGATAGCAGCTGGCGAAATATAGGAGACAAATTGTGTTTACTACTATTTGTTGAAATCTTGTCTCTTGTAGTAGTAGTAGTTGTTGTTGTTCTTGGCTGACAACATGTTGAATGTGTTGTAAATCTCTCTAGAGAATCTAGAGAAGACTCTATACACGTTCATGTTTTTTTTACTCCTAGATCTTTTCATGTTAAATTTCTGTGTCACATGTGGATGTTGTTTGTGTTTATCCTGTTGCTTAATTGTTGGTTAAACTTGTCCTCAAAATTCATTACAAATGGAGGGAGTTGCATTGTGCTGTGCATAATGGTTGTGTCGGTGGGAACTAGTGCATTGCTTTGTTGTTTTCATTGCTCGCCAGAGAGGCATATAACAATGATGTAGTCCCAACATTTAGAACATCAAGAAAGTTGTCCAAGGCATATTTTTTCTGGACTCCATAACCCTCCAAGCAAAACACATACGACCAACTAAAAAAAAAGTTTCATTAAAAGGTGCTTACATTTTCCACATGGTTTCATTTTTAGAGAAATAGTAGGCGAGTTAACCTATTGGCTAATGCACATTTTTTGTTAGATTATGTACATTACTAACAAATAAAACTACAAAGACCTGCAAAACTGGCCAGCCAGCAATGGAAATCACAAGGTTTTCTCCTAGCTTTGCGACAAACCTTCTCCGGGAATATACATCATTAAATATATTCTTTTTAACAATTTGGCATAGAAACTCTCAAATTCAAGATCTTCACCCCCACCAAAGGGACCAACCTTACATTTTTAGAGGATATAGTACTTGGCATAATACTCAGGTACAGGATAGTCAGAGCTATAATTCCGCTCCCTTTAAAAGCATGGCATGTTCAAAGTCATTAGCATCAAACATCGCTGCCCATTTTCAGGTTGATCTTTTTTTTTTTGCTTCTAATAGACTCTCCATAGTATTACCAGCCTAACACTTGACTCTTTGAAGATGTGCAGAACTATTTAAACGTCACTACACCTTCTAGTTTATGGACTATATGGTACTGGTTAGGGTTCAGGTGAATCGTTCATGTTCATGTTCATCTTCTTCCCCAACTGCCCCACGTACCACCGGCCTAACCGCCGCCCCCAGCCATCCTCTAGCCCCAGTGATGAACAGATTTTTCAAGCAAACCTACTAAATTCAGGCGACTTACAAGTAGCTAAACTGGGACTATATACCTATGTGTAGTGACTTGAAGATGTTATTTAAACTCAAGCATAAGCAAAGATTAAAAAAAACAGATTTTGGACAAAGAAAACAGGCAAAGGGCTGACAGCAGAACAACACAGGGCAAAGAGCAAGTTTCAGTTTCCTAGGCATACTCTGCTCAGCTGCAGAACGCCCAAATGATTCATGAATGAACTTACTGTGGTACATCTTCAGTTCGACAAGATAATTCAGGGCTACAGCTACAGCTTTAAGTAGTACAACTACAACTCAATTTCAACGAAGCAACAAATTTCCTCAGGAAACAGGCTGCAGTGTCAGCACTACTTATACACACACATCAGATGGCCAGAGGGTTCCATGGTAGTTCCATCGGTTCAGTTCAGCTCAAGCCTTGCGGACAATCACATGGCGCTCCCTCTTGTACTCCACTTCGTCCCTCTGGTGCATGATCACAAGGGCTCTTCTCACCTGAAGCAGCAAAGGTAAAGCATGGTGAGAAACCGAGTGGCTACAGATTATTTTTATGCATGACATTTCTAATGTGAGAAAAATCTGATGTGTGGGATGACAGGATGCTTACAATGGATTCATTCAACCCCATCCGGTTCAGTTCATCGAGCAGCCGACGTTCGGATATGTGGCTCCCGATTCCCATCCTTCTCTTTATCTGCGCTTCTGCTTGCTGTTGGGATGAAGTGAACGATAAACTCAGCAGATGCAAAAGGTTGAAAACGCTGGGTTTTAGTTTTGGATGCAATAGACTCACCTTGATTTCGTTTGCGATCTCCGGTGATAAGTTCAGATGCTCGTTGATTCCAGATCTTGCGGCGTCCACAGTGGAGACGTTGAACAGTCTAAATGCCTCTTCGATGTGCTCTGGCGTAGCCACACTAGTCCTGAGAACCACTCACATGTCAGCAAGGAATGCCATGATATTTGTTTGCCAGAACTTTAGCCACAAGTCATGATGTTAAATACATAAAGATCTTCTAAATGTACCAGAATCAAGCAAGTGGCAAAACAATGTTTGTGGAATAATTAGCATGTGATCAGATTGCACTTACAATCTCATCTTTGCAAGAGATTCGCTCAACCGTATAATAGCTTCAAGCTGCCTCACAGTGATGGGTATGGCTGCAGCTCTTCCTGTCTCATGGGATTGTTGTCTCATTTTCTGCATAATGTTAAAACAAATAGGTAAATGTCTCGTATAAAAATGATAACTATCGTCTAAAAAAATTGGATTGTGACAATCACCATGAAACTATCATAAAAAAGGTCTTGAGATTTTCAGAAAGCAGATGCAGAGAATTATTCAAACTGTTGCGGCATTTGCCAGAAAAAGATGCAGTGGCAGAAATCCAGCCAGAACTAAATCACCATCCTTTGGAACAGCAAACATAAACATGGAGAAGCTCAAACTCACGCAATAGCAAAACACATGTACACAGTAATCACCAAGACAAGAAAAAAATATGAATAAAATCACAGTATACAGCAACAGTTTATCATGTCCATTCAAGCTTCTGATCAGTAAGTTCCCAATCTCTATTTTATCATCATTAACGCAAACTTCAACTCTACATGTCTTCTCTTGTGCCTGGCAAAGAAGAAATCTTCACCAAAGGCACAGATAAAGCTTATATGTAGAGGAGCATGTTATAATAAGATTTGGCTAACTTTCATCATTTCAGATGGAAAAAAATTTGGACCTTCCTCTTAACTTTAAAAGGCTTCCAAACAAGGAAATAGCAAGTCCAAATAACAGATATGTTCTCATGAACTTTAAGCTGACTCATTATGTAACCAGGTAACAAGGTGAAATTCTGCATAGACATACCTGTCTGATCTCAACGTATTTGTTCTGCAGCATCTCTGCTGCTTTTTCTGAGAGTCGTGGTCTACATGTGTTGCGGCAGTACTCAACGTACCTGCAGATTTGTGACATTGTGAATATGATGGAGTTTGACAAATTGAGTGAAACATAATATGAAAACCCAACCACACCTTTTCAGCCAATTCTCTCCTTCATTGGTATCTGCGTTCCTGTTTACTTGAGTTGCAGCACCACTGGCATGCACCTTAATGATGTGGTTTGCTATTCGCTGCATTTGAAGTTCATTTAGTCTTTGAACTTAAAAAATTACAAGTATCTGAAGAAAGAAATTGATCCATACCTTATCTTGCTCATACATTCTGACATCTTTAACTATGAAGATTAGATCAAATCGAGAAAGGATTGTTGTCTGCAGGTCTATGTTATCTTGTGCAGTCTGATGAACAGCAGAAGACAGTTTATCAAACTTAGCACTAGAATAGTATATTCATTTTAAAATCGAAATAGTAGGCAAGACAATGAAAAAAAACAGATTGACTAACCTTAAGGTCATCATAACGCCCTGAAATTGGATTGGCAGCTGCAAGAACTGAGGTCCTTGAATTAAGTACTGTTGTAATGCCAGCCTTGGCAATAGATATTGTCTGCTGCTCCATGGCCTCATGAATTGCAACTCTGGAACCACACAAGAATAACAAAACAGATTAAAACGAGTATGAGAGAGAGGGTACAAAATAAACAGGTACACAATGTTATATTCTAGTTTTGACTAATAATTGGTTAAATTTTACCTGTCTTCAGGCCTCATTTTGTCAAATTCATCAATACAAACTACTCCACCATCAGCCAATACCATGGCTCCTCCTTCCAAATAAAACTCACGCTGTGCAGGAAAAGAATAGCCTTTTACACACAGAACAAAAACTTGAGAGTAACAGAGTAAGTAATTTGATTTAGACAAGCATACCGAGTTACTATCCCGGGTTACAGATGCTGTAAGACCAGCTGCAGATGAACCTTTTCCAGAGGTATAGACTGCAATTGGTGCTGTCTTCTCTACAAACTTCAGAAACTGTCCAAATGTAGAAATGCATGTCACTCACTCAGAAATCATTGGTCTTTATAATAGTGTAAAAACCAGAAACAATTAATTTTGGCAAATTATGTTAACTAAACTAGTGTATCACATGAATTCAGAGTGCAAGCCGTGACATTTTTTAGTGAAAGGGTAGCACTTCTGCATAATGCACAATAAAAGGTTGAGTACTGAGTACATAAGTATAATCTACTGACACATGCAACAGCAAAAGGAGAGCAGGAGCTTAATCCCTGAAAGTTGACTGACTTGAAAGCTACTTGCTAGTTCAAGGTATCAAACTAGATTATGTTTCTCTCCTTCCAAATATTCCAGCAAGCGAAATCAGTAATCACTTACAAATTTCAACAACTCCAGGGAGTTGACAAGACTAATATGACCTATATTGTCATGTTTTTTGCCAACAAACTAAATGCTGTGATAACTTAAAACAGCACTTGCCTGGGATTTTGCTGTGGATGGATCACCCAAAAGCAAGGCATGAATGTCCCCTCTCAAACGGACGCCATCTGGTAGCCTCTGCAGTAGACAATAGTTCAAACAGCATGGGAGCACTCACGATTAGCTACGGGATACAGATTAATTTGCAATGCATATCAGAGGCTGATAATATCAAATACCTTCTTTGATCCCCCAAACAGAAGGCAAGCAATAGCTTTCTTGACATCACCATGACCGTAAATTGAAGGGCCTATCATTGAACAAATCTTGGCATATGCATCCGGCCTCTGTGCAAATTCTTTGAATTCCATTTCCTGCAACCAAACAAGAAAGTTAACATTACAGGAAAAAAGTGCAACTCCCATGATTAATGAAAACACTAAAAATTAAACTACCTCATCGAGTGTGAAATGTGAGGGGCCATTTGTGTTGTCATCTCGAGACTGCTCTAACCCCACGATTCTAATGTAGGGCTGTTTAACTCCAACAGCACCTTTCTGGCTGCAAAATGAATGTACAGCGGCATCAGCCATGTAACCAGCTTAGCTAACAGCAAAAACTCAGTTCTGAAACATACTTGTTCGTCCCGGATGCTTGGAATACACTGTAGATGCCAATCACAGTTAATCTAGTCCCTGGAACAATTGTCTGAACAAGATGTCTGTCTACAGAAAGCAGCACATTCCTTGGAAGCTCACCAGTTGGAACATCCTGGAAGATGATATTAATAAAGATTAATGATTGTTGTCATGTCACAGTAGTTGGCAAGTGAACATCGTATAAAAACGGATTACTGCACAACTCAGCAGTTCTGCAGGAAGCATAATACTAACCTCAGGATTTTCCTGCAATTTGAGAGTCTGTAGATCCACATACTTGCTCTTGTCAGGGACTGCAATCCAGGGGTCCAGGGGGCAAGGCTCTTCTCCAGGCTAAGGAAACGAAACGATCAGATACATCAGTACCACCACCATTAATAACAATACACAAACTAAACAGCAGGGCAATGATTGAATATGATCACTGGGAAATATACCTGAGGAACATGATCACAGGATCGTGGGACAATAGCCCCACCTAGGCCTGGCCTGCACGGCACAGTCCTCACACTCCTGCAGTTCTTGCAGAGCAGTGTCACGTGAGTTGCCTTGGCTTTCACCCTCGATGCGGCAATTGCAATACCCGCAATCTTCACCAGTTTGGACATGTAATCCGCCTGTAATTTTTTTGTTGGTTATCAAAATGGAGTTCCTAAAACTCTCTGAAATCAGCTAATTTTTACAGAATTGGTTTCAGAACTGACCCCAATAGATCTCATGGAGACGCAATTCTCCTTGGAGGACAGGAAGATCTGCACATCGCCGGTGACAGGCTCCTCCATCTCCCCGGTCTCGCCCGCGACCTTCGACCTAAGGCTGGCGAGAACCTCGGACCCGGCCGTCTCGAACTGCAGAAACCCACCACGCCAAGAATTAGACACCAATCCCTGAACCAACAGGAAAAAGACACACATGACACAGTTTCAGAGATGGCAACGCACCAGCGGCAGGTAGTCTGCGGGCGCCTTGCGGATCCTGTCGGCGAGCTCGGCGTCGAAGGCGTCGAGGTCCTCGATGGCGACGGTGACATGGTCGCGGTTGTGCACGAGGCTCTCACTGCAACATATAAACGCGTACACGGGTTAGCCTAGCCCGATTCGACAACGGCGCCAGATCTGGCGAGGGGAAGGGGAGGGGCGGGGGGTACCGGTAGGGGAAGTCGCCGGTGGGGCCGGTGAAGCCGCGGAGGAACTCCTTGAACTTGCGGAGGGCGGAGTGGCGGGTGATGTCGGCGGCGGCGGGGTCGCCCTGCGGGAACTGCGCCTGGTCGCTGTAGAAGACGGCGCCCTCGTCCCAGCCCGACATGGCGGCGGCGGCGGCGAGGAGAGGGGCACGGGCGCGTGCGTGGGCGGGTGGGTGCGGACGCGGCGGGGAATGGGAGAGGATGGGAAGGGAGACGGCGAGGGGGGTGGGGATGGGAGTGGTGGCGCGAAGAGGGTAATAGAGAGGGTGGTTTGGCGGGAAAGCGGTGCGCGTTTTGGCGGGAGTCCGGGTTCGTGCTCCTCTAGGGTTTGGTTGGGTTGTTCTTGCGGCGAGGCCGGGTTCGTTGGTGGGCTCATAGTGTGTGGGCTTGGGCCTGGACTGATAGTGGGCTGGTAAAGGTGTCCTAAGTGCCTCTTCTCTTTTTACTAAAAAAAACCTTTTTGATGCTACAAAAAACTATTTTCTTCTTCAACAAAAATTCCTTTTTTTCTTGGACGAAAATATTGTATCTCAAAGATTATTCCATTGCATATTCATTCTTAACAAAAAAATGTTATGTGTATACAATATATGCATATTAATATTTGCTTAACCGAAGACTGTAACATTTATGGTCATTCTATAGGAGATTGTAAAGTAGGGCGCGTACATCGCATTTTGCAACTGCAAACAAACAGTACTAGAATTGATAAAAGTCCATATTGTATGCGGATCAGTAAGGGCGCCCCAAATCTTTTTTTTTGTTACTCTGAAAAATGCTCTCTTTTTTTTACTAAATGTTCTTTTTTTTCTTGAAATAAATATTTTCTTAAGATATTATTGTCAGAAAATGGTTATTATCTATTTACAAACGGACGACCTGAGTTCCATTTTATTCCTTTTGGAAGGAATACATATAATATCTTCTTAACTAAAAGCATGCAAATTTTGGTCATTTTCTTAAGAGATTGTGGAGTAAGTTCAGACACCACATTATTACAGAAAAGTAATTCTAGAATGAACAAGAATTATGTGGATTCGCACAAGAGGCTTGCTACTTACGAAAATTTAACATGCAATACATATGATACGTTTTTTGTCTAGCTTTTGCTTCCACTTAATTAATACATATTGAAATGGTGATGGAAGGGGAGGTGGCAGAGAAAACGGCGAGAAGAGGAGTTAGGACGACCAAAAGAAAAAGAGAAGGAGGAGAAGAACATGAGACAGACGATGGTGTATGGGTTTAATTAAACCTCCCTACACAGCCATGTCGATGAAGCGCAAGAGATTTTGTTGACTTAGCATGCACGTGTCTCTTAAAACAAAAGTGCACTTTCAATTTAGGTTAGTTCTAGAACTGGACTACAGATGGTTGCTCGTCCTCAAAGTAACTGGCAAAAGGCAGATTGATTTACTCTTGTCGAGATTCCGGACACAATTGTGTCATGCCGTTTCAATTTTTAACTACCGAGTTGCGCCGAAGGTGGTCGTTCTTCCACACTAGCTTTTGACAAATGGAAAAGGCAAGCATGTCTTTTTTTTGACAAAATATTGAAGGTAGATAAACAGTTCTCTCTTTGAGCGCAACCCAGGGAATACCGTGGGTGTAAAATGCAGCTTGGGCCTGGTTTTCGGAAGCAGAGTGGCTCGAAATCGACGGCCGAGGCTCGGCCACGTCGCCCTCCCGGTTCGAATCCGCGGCCCCGGAAGTCGACAGCAGAACCGAACCATCCAACAAGACCAACCTCAGTTCCGACGGAGACTCCAAGGCCATCGCCATCCACCCGTGCTCCGCTCTGATCCCAGATCACCCTCGCCCCATCCTCCGCGCGCTGCAGCTCTCGCCCCACGCGGATGGCCTCCGCCCTCTCCGCCCCGGCGGCCTCCGCCGTCGCCGCCGCCCGGTGCAAGGCACGGGCCCGCCTCATCTGATGCCGAACGCGTCTGTCTCTCTGCCGGTGCGGTGGATTCTGAACCTTTTCTCTTTTTGTCGTGGGCGCAGGTGTTCGGAGGAGGAAGGAACGATGGGAGGGCCGGGTGCCGCGTCGGGGTCGCGAGGAAGGTGATTGGTCCGATCCTGTGTCCCCGCTCGCTCTGGCTTACCCAGATCCCGCATTTGATTTGTGAAGAATTGGTTTGGTTCTGTAACGCGACTGTGCTAGATGGTTCCGGGCCCTGTCACAGGTGTTCATGCGTGCACGATTTGTTGACTGATCCAATTCAGGGCTGCTAGTGGTTCAGTGTTCATATGCACGGTAATGCTCAGAATCGACTAAGCAAGCTCCTACATAGTCTGCACCGTGATTGGCAATCATGCATGATGCTGCAAGCTTTTAGAACAACAGCGGTTCATGGAGTACCATGCACTGAACTGCTGGGGTGCCTCCTGGGATTCAGCCGTCACGAAGCTCTGATATATGCACATTTTCTGTTATAAAATTTCTGTGGCCTCGTAACTTGCTTCCTGGGCCAGTAATTCAGGACTGCTAGTGGTTTTACTTGCGGTGTTCTCGATTCAGGGCTGTGATTTCCAATTGTGCACGATGCCACAAGCTTTTAGAACCATACTGAGTCACGCGGAATCGTATCTGGGCTGCTGGTGCCTCCTGGGATTCAGACTTCGCATGACTCCGATACGCACCTTTCCTAGCAATTCAATTTTTCAGCGACCTTTCAGCTCTGCTAGTCGGGACAGAGTAGTAAGTACTCCCTCCGTCCGGAATTACTAGTATAGACGTATTTTAATTCTAGATACATCCATTTCTCTGACAAGTATTTCCGGATGGAGGGAGTAGAAATAATAATAATCAGGAACACTCTTAAGGATTCGGAGGATCGAGTGTCGTCTGTGAATAACTTCTGTTCATCATAAATCATAAAGTATGCTGACTTCTTTTGAGAACAAGCAGTCATTGACACATGAACAATCATGAAGCTGCGCTTTTATTCTGCACAGCTATAAACATGCGCGTGCTTAGTCCAGGCTTCTTCTGGTAGAAGTAGTTATACGTATTTACAGTACTTATAGTGATAGGACCACTCTAGAGTTGCTTGTTTCAAAGTTGAGGCACATTGCAGTTGGTTGTGTAGCTGGTTAAGCCAGCATCTCTGTTTCTCCATGGATAATCCTTTTGCATGTGACGTCAGCTGTGTCTTGAAGCCTGGTGCCAGGCCAATATTTGACATCTCTTGATATGGTTTGTGTTTTGAAATTTAATTCTTCCTTTGCCGTTTTGGATGCAGAATACTAGCCACATAACGATGGCAGTTGCAGTAGATGCTTCTCGCTTTGAAGGAGTGCCAATGGCCCCTCCAGACCCGATTCTTGGGGTTTCGGAAGCATTTAAAGCAGACACAAGTGATCTGAAGCTCAACCTTGGCGTTGGTGCCTATAGAACGGAAGAGCTACAGCCCGCTGTCCTCAATGTTGTCAAGAAGGTAAGTCTAATCGTCCTTGGCATTTCCTGAATAATTTAGGTTCCTATTTTGATGTGCTACTGCTACATGTGGTAGGCTGAAAAACTTATGTTGGAGAAAGGAGAAAACAAGGAGGTATGATGGAAATTTTACAATTCGGATGATTTGGACTTGGGTCATAAAGAATCATATTATCCTTCTCTTCTTTCACTGAGAATGAAAGGCTGAATGTTTTCTTTATGGTGCAGTATCTGCCTATTGAAGGCTTCGCTGCATTTAACAAAGCAACTGCAGATCTATTGCTTGGAGCTGACAATCCTGTCATCAAGCAAGGACGGGTATGGATTATGCAGCCCTTGCCATCGCTCTTGTTATATTATGACTGCCTGACAAGCTGTCACCTGAGGAGTTTCCTCTTATGTTTAGTTAACCTTATTTAGTAACCACTCCTATTGTAGGTTGCTACTCTTCAGTCTCTCTCAGGGACTGGATCATTACGCCTTGCTGCAGCTTTTATTCAGAGATACTTCCCTGATGCGAAAGTACTTATATCATCTCCCACATGGGGTATGTATGGCGAACTGGGAACTGCAACTAGTGCTCATGACTTCATGTGCATAAGTCTATTTTTCATTGTTTTCTGTGGTGAATCTAAAAAATTCGTCCAATTTATATGTTAACAGGAAACCACAAAAACATATTCAATGATGCGAGGGTACCATGGTCAGAATACCGGTATTATGATCCCAGGACTGTTGGGCTGGATTTTGAAGGAATGATAGCTGACATACAGGTACTTAAAATATCTGTACCAAGAAAATTAACCATTATTCAAATATTGCTCTTTATATTGCTATCTTTAATTGGATGAACTTCGTTATGAGTAGTTTTTTTTTCATTCTATTGGGTTGCACTCACTGGCAGAGCGTCAGGTTGGGTCATGTGTTGTCCCATCCTTCTCTTAGGATTTGATTTTTTTTTGCCTCACTAGCAACAAATGGACCGCTCTGCTGAGCTGGCCCCTTCCTGTGCTCCCCCAGTGGTTGCACTATTTTGTTTGAACTGCAATGGTTGCACTCATCATAGGAAACTTGCAATCTGGAAATGAAGTGACTTTTCCTTTTTACTATCGTTAACTTATGCACCAGTTATTGTTTGACCTAATGTTTTACTCTTTGCAAACTAGGCTGCCCCAGAGGGGTCTTTTGTTCTGCTACATGGTTGTGCTCACAATCCAACTGGAATTGACCCAACTCCTGAACAGTGGGAGAAACTGGCAGATGTGATTGAAGAGAAAAAGCATATGCCTTTCTTTGATGTTGCCTATCAGGTGAGTCGTTTTCATGCGAGTTTTTTTTTTACTTTATTTTCACAATTTGCCTCTTACTGACTGTTATATTTTCTTTGTAGGGTTTTGCCAGTGGAAGCCTTGATGAAGATGCATCTTCTGTCAGGCTGTTTGTTAAGCGTGGTCTGGAAGTGTTTGTTGCACAGTCTTACAGCAAGAACCTTGGTCTATATGCAGAAAGGATCGGTGCGATAAATGTCATTTGCTCAGCACCGGAAGTTGCAGATAGGTAATCTTGTGTTTTAAATGGTCGACTGCTTGCCTACCTGCCTTTTCCCCTTACATTCAGTTGCATGAAATGCTATTTTGAATTTCGGCACCCTCATCCTGCACACTGTACGGTGATAGTCCTGCTTAGGGTAAACCAAATTGCTGCAACGGTGTCTTCACTGTAAGAATATGTATGTATTGTCTATTTATTATGACACTGGAAACTTTGCAGGGTGAAGAGCCAGTTGAAGCGATTGGCACGGCCCATGTACTCAAACCCACCTATTCACGGTGCCAAGATCGTCGCCAACGTTGTTGGAGACCCTACCATGTTCGGTGAGTGGAAAGAAGAGATGGAACAAATGGCCGGTCGGATCAAGAACGTTCGGCAGAAGCTTTACGATAGCTTGACTGCAAAGGATCAGTCTGGCAAGGACTGGTCTTTCATTCTGAGCCAGATAGGCATGTTCTCGTTCACAGGCTTGAACAGACCCCAGGTGACTTTGCCTTTGAATCCCACAGATGACAAACTGTTTTGACGTATTATCTTTGAATGATATGTCGGCAAAACGTATCATTGTGTAACCGTCTAAGTTCCCTCTTTCGTGTTTTGCAGAGCGATAACATGACCGATAAATGGCACATATACATGACCAAGGACGGGAGGATTTCGTTGGCGGGGTTGAACCTGGCGAAGTGCGAGTACCTTGCCGATGCCATCATCGACTCCTTCCACAATGTCAACTAGATTATGATTTGCGTCGCGGCCACGCTACTGCGATTAGTTCCTTCCATAGTTTGCTGGGATTTTTGGGTCCTTCCAGCTCGAGTTTTTAGTCGCGATGCTGATGACGTGTCCGGTGATTCAGAGGTACAGTAATAAATAATTTGGCAAAACTCAGGGATGCTAGGCGCTATGCACTTGTACCGTTTTGCAAGCTTGTAATGCTGATTAATTATGTATGATGGCATCTCCAATTAGCCTTTTGAGTGCTATATCTCAAAGTTTCTTTTTTGGTCAAGAGGTATTATTATTTCTGGACTTTGATTGTTCGGTTACCGGAGCTCGGCATGGGCAGCTGTGTGTGTTTTCCCATGAGCAATGCCCGGAGATTATGGAATGTGTCGGGGCCTCTAAAATGTACTTCAAAGTTTTTCTCGGCTCACAAATTTTTTTCCGCGGCTCTGGGTCAATGGCAAAACCAGCGGGTTTCTGATAGCAACTGCTGTGCCCTCAGTGTTTTAAGCACCTACCGACTCTTGCGATTGCATCTTCTACTCTGCTGGGTGCTGCAAGTTCTTACGTACCAGCCATTCTGGCTCTCACAGCTGCAGCAGGTGATACGAGTACTATACAAATAATTTGAATCCAAAATCAACTTCAATTGCAAATCTTTTCCTAGTGTAGTCCGGAGATCTAGCAGATGCTAACCTGATAGAAATGAGTAGTTCAGACCACAGACTGCAGTTAAATGGGCAAATTTGTCCTTGCCAAAGGAAATCTGAAGAGTTTACATCGGCTCTTAACGCTGCTGAATATTCCCGCAAAAAAAAAAAAAACGCTGCTGAATATAGGGCGGAATAGGACGGTTGGCTGTTCTAGGAGCCCCAAGGATAGGAAAAGGTTTGACGGTTGCTCAGCACGCCAGTGAGAGCAACCGTGGACTGACAGAAAAACATCTGACATGAGAAGTTCTTCCATAAGGAACATCGTTACTTTGCCCGAATGAGCTCTTCATTCAACATTTCCAAGTTTTTAAGAAAAGTGAATATCACCCGGCAGACGCTTGAAACGAGGAGCTACCACGACAACTACTTCACATATTAACGATGTTACTACATGGGGACCCATATTCTTGCTCAACCACATGCAAGCCGCAATGGCAGATCCAAGAGCTGAAAAAAGAAATAAATCTGTTCTAGCTAAGCTACTGAGCCAACCAACAGGATCCGTGATAAGTTTCAGTAGTAACATCAGGGAGGACATACAAGAAGTGATGAGTTCACCAAGAGCTACATTGTTTCAGCGTTATCAAGCACCATTCCCGAGCAGAGGAGTTTTGATCAGTGATTCTTCAGTTCAGATCAGCGGGCTTGGAAAGCACGAATACCATCAGCAGCAAGTTCTGGCTTAGAGACGAGAGCTGTAGAGTCCTGCAAAATGGCAAGGCATGTGTTAGGCTGCAGCATTAGGCTTACAGTTTTGGTTAATCCTTCTGGAGTCACTAGTTTCAGAAATCTGGTAGCAATCTGATAGGAAATATATCCCGTGATTTAAATAGCAGCAGATAAATAACATGCTGGCAACAGAGTGGCAAAAGCTATATCATTTCTATAACAACCTCAACCTCGAGCATTTTGTGAGCGCACTATCCGTTGATCACATAAGTGCAGACCCATCATGCAATTTACAATTACGTATGCATCATGTGTTTGAGTGATGAAAAATTCAGAGCATGTCATTTCAGCATTTAACAAAGCTACAGGCCACATTGCCTTCAGGTCAGAAACAAAGAATGAACAGATAATTTTCTGTCAGATAGGTAGCAAAAAATGAATCCTGGGGGATCCCAAAAGCTAGTAGCTGGAGTAAATGCGGCGATTGGCTAAATGTACAAAGGTATAATGCGAGGTAGGTACCTTTGGCAGTAAAGCCATCTCCCCATTCTCGAAGGATGATAAAACAGCACCATGACTTTTAAGCCAATCAACACTTCCGTCTACTGCAGCAAAACCTAAGATTTTGGATACGTATTTAACAGGTATCTTGGTTGCGTAGGCCTTTGCCATACATTTTAAACCTTCAAATCTCATCTTCTCAAAGCAGAGACCTAGAAAATCGTAAGCATGTTCACCATTAACTACAATTAGCATAAATGGTAACCAACGGTTGTTATCAACATAGTCTAATAACCACATATCTGATGACCATTTGCATAAGAAAGTCTAGGAAAGATTTAACTTACACATCAGGTAGCCATTGAGGTTTGGAGCCACCTTGTAGAGTTTGAAAAATGATGCATAGTTCCCTGTCTGTATACTGTGAGCCACTTCTTTGGCATGCTTCACAGTTTCTTGCTGTTTCAGGTCGCTTGACAGCCTAGGAAACAAAATGAACAGTGTGGTCTTTAATTAGTGGCAAAACATTGGAGCAGTTATTCAGATTCGATACCTTACTTGCATAATGCACGAGGGCTTTTGTGCAAAAGATTATTTAAGTTGCCATAAGGTGCAGTGGCAGGTGACATATAATGGCTGTCTGGTTGAGTTACAGGAGCCGGTCTTATTTCTAGACAATAATACACCAGTATGTTATCTGATTTTGATGAATGTTAAAAGATCAGTTCACAACCACGGTTAACAGCATTTATTTGAGCAGGTTGTGTCTGTTTTGAAAACTCAACTATGACACTAATAGAACAAGGGTATACAACATATCTATTTAACTGTGCCAGTGAACCTATCGATGATATTTTTAACCGTACTAACCCTACTCTGTTTGCTTTTTATGTCACAATAAAAGGAAAAATATATACCTTCCAAGTTTAGACATCAGTTCAGTATTTTTGTCTTGAATCGCAGACAACAATATATCATAAGCTGCAAATTCACCATGATGGCCACCATTCCGCTTATTCCCATAGAGGCAGTGCAGCTTCGTGAGGCACTGAAAATCCAAGAAGCGCGCAAGAGCAATACCATGAGATAAGTGTGTGCAAATAATCACATTACGTACAAAAAAAGGGGAGCTGTAGCAGGGCTAGAGAACAATTTCACATAAAGAACATGTTTTCCCGAATTCTAATTCTGATAAGCTTGAAGTTGCTGATTATATATGCAAAAAAGGTACCAATTCTAACTCATGTACAGCCACAAATAGCTAATGATGCATAGAAGACAAACATAACAGATTTGCCATATATCTCAAACCAAGTATTCTTTAATATATCTCAAACCAAGCATTCTTTAATGTATCTCAAGGAGTACTAACCAAGTTAAGTTCAGCCATATCTCGATTGCACAACGCAAGTCTTGCATGATACTCATAAACCTGAAAAGGTAGAAAATGGTTGTAGAAGAGAAAAGAATATGTTAGAACAACAATGTAGTCTGGTGCCACAAGTGAAATAGGGAAAATATAATTTGTGGGAATAACCTGCACAGAAAGTTCATCCTCTATGTTCTGGATAGTCATATCTTGACGAATTGATTTCAGTTGATCTGTTCTAAAATTGTAGTCTTTACTTGAGACCTGGACAAACTTCAGGGCTTCTACAAGTACAAGCTTTGGTCTTATCTGAAAGACAGGAAAAGAGGTCAATTGCTGTTTAGAAGTAGCAAAAGGAAAATAAAAGTATATCAAAGGAAGAAAAGGAATTCAGAGAAACATGAGTAGTGGTTACTGCATAACTACAGTATTTGGCTCTGACATTCAGAAATTTGAACTTCACAAATAATAGTACTAAATAAGATAGGAAATCCATAGTAGTGGTTACTGTATAACTACAGTAATTTGACATACTACAGCAGAAATCAATGGCTCATAGCCAGATTTGCACAAGAATCAGTCAATGAACAGTTCATATACATATACAGTCAAAAAACAGATGTCATACATAGATGATCGAAGCTACAAAATCTTTCCTACATCTAATATAGCAGACAGACATTAGTCAAGTTTGGGCTGTAGCAGAAATTTTCTATGCAGGAGATATACCAACGATGCAATTTGCAAGCAGCTATTCAATGGCTAATGACTGATGCTGAGCTACAACATGGGATCAATAACACGGTCCGATAAAAGATGGACGGCAAGTGGGATCTGGGAACTATGATTTCAAGGCATCTTCTTTCAAAACACTCACACCAATAGCAATTCAACTGAAAGTTCACTGAAAGTCTTACCTTTGTTGCATCTGGAGGCCCGGTGAGACGGAAGTAGCCTTTCTGTACATCTGTGCACATCCCTACAATCAGACCAGAGGTGATAGTCCCATCTCCTTCATCCACCGTAGCTTCTGGCTTGATCTTTCCTTCACAATTTGCAGCTTCCGGTCTGACCGCCCCATTTGAATCATCATGCTTAGATTCCGAAGGACGCTGCGGCTCCTCGACTCCTGTCGACTTGATAGCACCTGCCACTTGCTTCTCCGACAGCACTCCGCGCACAGGGCGGGGCAACCTCTTCCGGGGGAATGCCTTGCGTCGGCTGCCGCCCGACGCTTCAGGCCCAGTACGCAGCGCAGGGAGTACCGAGCTCTGGTGTCCGCTGCCGCCCGACGCTTCAGGCTCGGTGCGCAGCGCAGGGAGTACCGAGCTCTGGCGAGGCGATCGCTGGCGTCCGCTGCCGCCTGGCGGCCCAGTTTGCTGGAGCCCGCCCCTCCCGCGAAAGAACCGCCGTGGTGGGAAGCCCCCTCTGCCGCCCCCGAGATTGTGTGGAGGCGGCGGGCCCAAAGGGTAGGGCTCCCCACGGTCTCCTGTCTCCAGGAACGAGCCCCCACGGTCTCCACGTGGCGAGCTCTGCTGCCCCAGTCTCTCCATGGAGCGCTGCGTCCAGGGGTCATGGCCGTCAGACCCCGGGAACAGAGCTCCCCGCCGGCGATCCTGAGGAGACGGTGTCCATCGCCTCTCGCCCTCCAAGATTATGGCAGGGGAGCGCTCGGGGAACATGGCTCCATGGGAGAATCTTGGACGGGGTGTCGCCTCGAAGCCGTCGCCGCGGCCGCGCTCCACCGGGAAGGGGCCGGAGCGATAGAACGTGTCATCGCGGGACTGCACGTGACCGCGTCCCTCGTGGCGCCCTGGCGGCGACGAGCCACGCCGCCTGCGATCATCCAAAGCTGGTGTCCAATCCCTTGGTCTTGAACTGGAGCACTGGTGCTCGTCCGCAAAGAAAGGCGAATGCCCGCGAGGCAAATCCCAGTCCATTGGCGACCGCGGCAGGGAGCGGTTCGGTCGCCTGAAGTCATCACCACGGCCGCGCTCGAAACGACTCTGCCCCGGGAAAGAATCAGCGAGCTCCAAGAATCTCGTAGGCGTACCGTAGTTGCCCTCGCGGCTGTACTCCGGCCAGTCATGGTCCAAGAATCCATTGCCGAAGCTGTCAGCCTCCCTCTGGGGTCCCGAAGGCGGGGACACGCGCCATGGCTCGAATCTTGGCCGAGGGCCGTAGGGCTCCTCGCGGCTGTAATCGATGTAGCGCCGGAGACGAAGGGGACTAGGGGAGGCGAGGGTGGCCGCTCCAAGAAGGCCGCAGGAGGAGAAGGCGCGCCTGTCCAGGAGGGCGCGAAGTCCCGAGGGGGTGAGCGCCAGAGATGGCGGTTTCTGTAGTTGGCCGGCGATGCCTGGCGTTCCCTCTTGCGTGGTGGTGATCGGCCTAAGCGCCGACGAGGATCCATTTGCTTGTGGTGGCTGGCGGGTTCTTGGGAAAGTGTGGAAGAGGACTTGAGATTGGCTGATCAGAAAATTAGCCGTGAAGCGCCCTCGTAGGAACTCGGGCTTCTCGAGCCGTTAAGATTTGCGGCTGCGTCTTTTTTTTTTTCCTTCTTCTTCTTCTGAAGTACCACTATGTACCTAAAACCCTGCTTAGTATGTTGGATATCCAAGCATGAAATTGCAATACAAAAGGCTGACCTTGCATACATTCTGGAACGAGATTGCGAACGGCTTGCCGAGAAGCCTTGATTCGCCTTGATGACAGCCGGTATGAACTCTGAAGCCTGGTTTCCAAGTAGGAAGCGTAGCTCGTCAGAGACTGTCATACGCCTACCTGACGGAGATATCCGCGGCATATGCATGCTCTGACTGAAAACTTCGCCGATGTTCCGCCCTGAAATTGCCAGGAGCAGCCAAACTTTGAGAAGAAGAATACAGAGTCATGGCGGTTTATATTAATTACAGAAGGCATGAGGCCTGACGGCCATGGAAAAGGATGAGTTGTAGCTGTTGGATAATTAATTAATGTTGTCTGCATAAGATGATCTTGCCGATTTCATGCCGGCGACATAAACCCTACAGTCGAACAGCGGGTATTTTTATAGTTGGACTATATTCCCGCCAACTCTTCCGACACAAGGTCAGCACAAAGCCGTTCACTGAAATGAACTCTGACTAGAGCCAGCTCCCAAATTGGGAATGTGGGATCAGAAGAGAGTAGAGGTGGCTATAGCCTAGAGATCCCTAACCAAAGGTAATGACCTCAAGGCGACGATCCTCCGCAACTATGCCTTGCAGATTCTGTCAAACCGGTAGTTATGTAGATGATGCGTTATTTGAAATGTAGTAAGGTCCAAATTATTCTATGGTCTAGGAAAATACACACCATATCCAGCAAAGTTAAGGAGACCGGCCTGCGAAATTTTATGGCAACTTCTATTCTTGTTACTCTTACTCTACACAAACAAGTTAAGTAGTTGTAATGCACGTGATATATCGCGTGTATTCACACCAGCTCAACTGACTACTCTAGCTTACAGAACCTATAGGAATCGCGATACATCAACTAGCAACGACATGGCAACAAAATCAACTGACTTAAGTTCATAGAACTTGAGCCATTAGTGCCGTTGGACAAGGCTGCAAGTCTACAAGAAGCAAAAGTTAGCAAGACAGTAATCAGCCCGGGAGCAAGTTCTGTTCAGTAGTTCACTACAACATTGCAACTGAAGCAACTATGAACTACCAAAGCGAGCCAGCAACAGCATGCTAATTAAACAAGATTAAATTACATGGGCAGGCAGGCTGGTGGTGGTGGTGGTACTAGCACCGGCAGTGTGTACAGACTAGTGGAAGGTCGGATCCTAGACATTGTCGCGAGGGATGCGCCTCTGCCCTCTGGGAGATTCTGTCGAGCGCGTGGCGTGCCCGGGCTTGCGCAAGTCGCTTGCTCTGAGTCCCGCCTGTTCGCCTTGTCCCGAGCGGCGGAGCCGCCGCGGCCGCGGCCGCCTGCTTCGGCCGCGAGTCTATGGCTTTGGGATGCCACCATTAGTTTTTTTTAAGGGAAGATGCCACCTTTTTTTGAGATTATAAGGGACTTTTACTCGATCGTAAACTAATACTCCCTGCGTCCCAAAATAACTTTCTTAAGTTTAGTATACAATTTTGTACTAAACCTAATACAAAGTTAAGACACTTATTTTGAAACAAATGAGTATAAGATTGTTTAAGGGTTGTTTGGATAAGGAGAATATACAAAACACGATCTCTATAAATAGGAAACGGTTCTAACAATCATGTCTTTTACGATACCCAAATTCTTTAAAGTGCACGCGCACTATTTTGGCAAAACGAGCAGCCTGGCTCACAACACATGCATGCACTTAATTTCTTTTGTCTGCTAGTGCATGTGACCGTGGCATTAAATGCGTCACAGTGCTCCTTTAGTATGGAACAGATAGATTCATGTACATTCATTTTGGGTTCTTAAAAATTCAAAAAAGCATATCTTTTCAACCACGTGTTTTGAATTCAAATTTGTTTTCACTGTTGAAATCTTCACGACGAGATCTTTCAAACTAGATCCCGCATGAGTATTTTTTGACGAAATTTTTTCGATGCCAACTTTAGGGGCTATATTGTGCAACATTTAGTATTGATGATGCAACTTTTTTCAAAATCAATTTTAGAGCTGTACGATCCAACCACTGATGAGGCTATAACATAGCAACTAACAACCGACTTTTGTGATGCGCAACTAGTCTACTGTCCCAGTCAACTATCTAGTAGTAGATGTGCAACCCTCTCCTACCTACTTATGGATGCCTACTGTTGGCACATCCTGCCCCACCTTCCCTACCAGCGATATGTGCAACTTAGTATGTTGTTCAAGCCAACTATCTATTAGTCAATGTGCAACTCTTTCCCCTCCCTACTTGTGGATATGCAATTTTGGTTGGTGGGGGCAACAAACGGAGTTGCATATAGTCTTCTAGGCAGTTGGCCAGGTAAACATACGAAGTTGCACATCTCACAGGCAAGGAATAGTTGGATGGTGAAAATTCCACATTCACGAGGATAGTGAAAAGTTGCATATAGACAAGGCGCTAAAGTTGCAAATCTTACTAGCAAGGGTGGTTCGAACCGGTTGCTAGAAGGGAAAATTACACATACATGGGGTACGATGAAAAGTTGCACATCACTGCTAGATAGTTGGCCGTTGCAGTATCCAAAGTTGTACATCCAGTACTAGAAAGTTGGCAAATGCAACAAACAGTGAAAGCACATCCATGGAAAAGGAAAAAGTTGCACATCAATTACTAGGGAGTTGGCCTGAGCAATAGACGAAGTTGCACATCTCACTAGAAGGGGTAGTTCGAGAGGGTGGAGGTGACATCAGTGAAAATTGCACGTCCACGTGCAGTTTTTACTGATGGCGCCTCCACCCCCAAAAGTACCCACTTGGAGTGAGATGTGCAACTTTGTCTCTTGCCGAGGCCAACTGTCTAGTAGTTGACATGCAACTTTTCTCCTACACGTGGATGTGCTTTCACTATTTACTGCATCGGCCAACTGCCTAGCAGTAGATGTGCAACCTCATATGCTGCGATGGCCAAATATCTAACAATGATGTGCAACTTTCTCTTGTATCACTCATGGATGTGCAACTTCGTGGGTTGCCCCGGCCAACTGCATAGCAGACTATGTGCAACTCCGTCTGTTGCCCCCGCCAACTAAAACTAATACGTATCCACAAGTAGGGAGGGGAAGGAGTTGCACATCGACTAATAGGCAGTTGGCGTGAACAACAGACTAAGTTGCACATACCACTGGTAGGGGAAGTGGGGAAGGGTTGCACATCGACTATTAGGTAGTTGGCCGAGGTAGTAGACTAGTTGCACGTCATAAAAAGTTGGTTGTCATGGTTTCTTTGTTGCAATACCATAAAAATTGGACCATGCAGCTGCAAACTTGGTTTTCAAAAAAGTTGCACAATCCGGTACTAAAGTTGCACCATGTAGTAATAGAGTTGCACAATATAGCATCAAAGTTGGCATCAAAAAAATTTCGTCAAAACATACCCATGCGGGATCTAGTTTCAAAGATCTCGTCGCGAGAATTCCAATAGTGAAAATGGATCTAAATTCCAAAGCACAGTTTAAAAGATATGACTTTTTAAAAATTTGGAAACCCGAATAAATGGACATACACATCCATGGAATAATGCGGTGTCTTGTCCATGTGACCATCCTAATAGTATATGCCACATCACGAATAAAGATAAAATTTAGACCATAAAACTATTTCCTCTAATTGGTGTGTACACACTTTTTAGAATTTAGGTAAAAAAAGATGCAGCCGATGCATGTGGACCATTTAATATGCATTTCAGTTGGATATTTTCTGTTTAACTAGTTGGGACCAGAGGAATCTTTCCTAATCAGGACAAGGGGACAAACACTTTCTATTGATAATCGGCTGTTGTGAAGCGCTAGGGAGCCAACGGATGCTGGCTAGACTCGTCCTTTACAATAATGTTATTTTCAATACGAAATATGTAAATGGCGAACGAACTAGTTTTCGTTTCAGATACGAACACGTTCGTTGTCGTCGATATTTAGATCATGCGATTGCGTGCGCTCCTCATTTGTTTCTCTCCCACGGATTTCATGCTCGCTCCCGATGATTTCGCTTGCTATCATATTTCTTTTTGATGAAATGTACCGAGTGCTATGTTTCATTTATTAAGAGAGGAACTAGCAGAGTCGGGAAATTACAAGGGGATATTGGGAAGAGAAGGAACACACACTGAGAACAATATAAGAGTTAAATGTTGGGAAACATTGCATGGAAAATAAAAAAAAATTCTACGCACACACAATGATCTATCTATTAAGATGCATAGCAACGAGGGGAAGAGTGTGTTTACATACCCTCATAGACCGTAAGCTAAAGTATTTCTCAACGCAGTTGATGTAGTCGAACTTCTTCGTGCTTCAACTGGTCAAGTACCGAATGCACGACACCTTCGTGTTCTGCACACGTTCAGCTCAGTGACGTTCCTCACCTTTTTGATCCAGCAAGTTTTCGAAGTAGTAGATGAGTTCCGTCAGCACGATGGCGTGGTGACGGTGATGATGAAGTGACCCTCACAGGGCTTCACCTAAGTACTACGAAGATATAACCGTGGGAATAAACGATGAAGGGGGGCGCCGCACACCGCTAACAATTGTCTATTGTGTGCTAGGCGCCCCCCTTCCCACACACACACACACACACACACACATATATATATATATATATATATATATATATATATATATATATATATATATATATATATATATATATATATATATATATATATATATATAGGTGGGAGTGAGGGAAGAGCAGCCAAAGGAGGCGCCCAAGTAGGAGGAATCCTACTTGGGGTCCCTCCCAAGCCACAACCCACTCTTTCCTTATTTGAAGTGCGGGGAATGTGGTGCCCCCCTTTTTCTTTCTCCCATGAGAGGGAAAGGCAGGACGAGCTAGCCCTCCCCCTTTTCCTTCCCTAGGGGTGGCTAAACAAGGGAGAGGGTGCACCAACCTCTTTGTGGGCTGGGCTATCCCCTCATTTGGCCTATAAGGCCCATATCTTGCCGGGGGGGGGGGGTGGTGGTGGCCGGAACCCCTTCCGGTGACCCGATTCCTTCCCGATACATCCCGAAACACTTCTAGTGTCTAAATACCATCGTTCTATATATCAATATTTACCTCTCGACCATTTCGAGACTCCTCGTCATGTTTGTGTTCTCATCCGAGACTCCGAACAACATTCGGTCACCAAAACATATAACTCATATAACACTATATCGTCAACGAACATTAAGCGTGCGGACCCTACGGGCTCGAGAACTATGTAGACATGACCGAGACACCTCTCCGGTCAATAACCAATAGCGGAACCTGGATGCCCATATTGGCTCCTACATATTCTACGAAGTGTTGGGGAACATAGTCTATACCTACTATTAAAAGGAGGTGATATTCTTGGTTTCTTCCCGCTTCGTTTGGTCCTGCTTCAATGAATTTCACGTAAGCTATTTGGTTTCATTACTTGCCATACATTTTGGCCCAACAGAGGAAGCCCATCTGGCGGCGCACTGTGGGCCAGCTCGGAGAAAAATAAAATTGTCGAGTCATAACCTGCCAACCGGTCACGCATAGTTTGTCCAACTGACCCAGCTAAAGATATGACTGGATTTATTTTTCTCCCGTTGCAACGCACGAGTCTTTTTGCTAGTAATTTCAAAAAAAATCCTACGCACACACAGGATCATGGTGGTGCATAGCAACGAGAGGGGAGAGTGTGTCTACGTACCCTCGTAGACCGTATGCGGAAGCGTTGGCACAACGCGGTTGATGTAGTCGTACGTCTTCACGATCCGACTGCTCTAAGTACCGAACGTACGATGCCTCTGAGTTCTGCACATGTTCAACTCGATGACGTCCCACGAGCTCCGATCCAGCAAAGCTTCACATGAGAGTTTCATCAGCACAACGGCGTGGTGACGGTGACGATGATGCTACCGACGCAGGGCTTCTCCTAAGCACCGCTACGATATGATCGAGGTGGATTATGGTGGAGGGGGGCACCGCACATGGCTGGGAGAGATCAACAGATCAACTTGTGTGTCTATGGGGTGCCCCTGCCCCCGTATATAAAGGAGCAAGGGGAGGAGGCAGCCGACCAGGGAGAGGCGTGCCAAGAGGGGGAGTCCTACTCCCACTAGGTGTAGGACTCCTCCTTTTCCTAGTAGGAGTAGGAGAGGGGGAAGGAAAGGGAGAGGAGGAGAAGGAGAGAGGGGGCCGGCCACTTCACACAATACATAAATATATCATACATCATCCAGAATACAATCAAGGTGCGACTACGGAACCAACATAAATAAAGACAACCCCAAATGCTAGATCCTCGATCGCCCCAATTGGGCTCCCCTATTGATCATCCGAAAAAGAAACATAATAACGACATGAATCCTCGTCGAACTCCCACTTGAGTTCGGTAGCATCCCCTGCACTGGCATCATCGGCACCTACATCTGTTTGGAAGTATCTGTGAGGCACGGGGACTCAGCAATTTTACACCCTCGCGATCAAAACAGCTTATGGGTAGGAAAGGTAGTGAGGTGGAGCTGCAGCAAGCACTAGCATGTATGGTGGCTAAATTACGCAAAAGAGAGTGAGACGAGAAGCAAAGCACGACCGAGAAGCTAAAATGATCAAGAATGATCCTGAAACTACTTACGTTCAAGAATAACACGAGACCGTGTTCTCTTCCCGGACTCTGCCGAAAAGAGACCATCACGGCTACACACGCGGTTGATTCATTTTAATTAGATTAAGTGTCAAGTTTTCTACAACCGGACATTAACAAATTCCCATCTGCCCATAACCGCGGGCACGACTTTCGAAAGTTCAAACCCTGCAGGGTTGTCCCAACTTAGCCCATCACAAGCTCTCATGGTCAACGAAGGATATTCCTTCTCCCAGGAAGACCCGATCAGACTCGGAATCCCGGTTACAAGACATTTCGACAATGGTAAAACAAGACCACTAAAGCCACCCGATGTGCCGACAAATCCCGATAGGAGTCGCACATATCTCGTTCTCAGGGCACAGCGGATGGGCAAGACGCCGGGTTGGCATAAACCCTGGTTGCCCAGGGGGCGCCAGACATCACCCAGTTTGGACCAACACTCGGAGGAGCACTGGCCCGGGGGGTTAAAATAAAGATGACCCTTGAGTCCGCGGAACCGAAGGGAAAAAGGCTTAGGTGGCCAATAGTAAAACCAAGGTTGGGCCTTGCTGGAGGAGTTATTCAAGGCGAACTGTCAAGGGGTTCCCATAACACCCAACCGCGCAAGGAACGCAAAATCAAGGAACATAACACCGGTATGATGGAAACTAGGGCGGCAAGAGTGGAACAAAACACCAGGCATAAGGCCGAGCCTTCCACCCTTTACCAAGTATATAGATGCATTAAAGTAAACAAGATATAATAATGATATCCCAAAAATATCCATGTTCCAACATGGAACAAATTTCATCTTCACCTGCAACTAGCAACGCTATAAGAGGGGCTGAGCAAAGCGGTAACATAGCCAAACAACGGTTTGCTAGGAAAGGTGGGTTAGAGGCTTGACATGGCAATATGGGAGGCATGATAAAGCAAGTGGTAGGCATCGCGGCATAGCAATAGAGTGAACAACTAGCAAGCAAAGATAGAAGTGATTTCGAGGGTATGGTCATCTTGCCTGCAAAGTTCTCCGAGTTGACGAAAACTTGATCCTCGTAAACGTACTCAACGGGTTCCTCGATCACGCACTCGTCTCCCGGCTCTACCCAAGGCAAGAGCACAAGCAAAGGAAACAACAATCAACCACGGTGCAATGCGCAAGCAACATGACGCAAAACATGGCATGATATGCGGGATGTGATATGCAATGCATATGCGTGCTCCGGAAGGGAAAGATTGAACAAGTGAAAGTGCAACTATCCCTGGGTGGTTTTGGTAATTCCTAACAACATATAGCTCATTGAGCTAACATTATTCCAAGATTAATATTTCAGGAAAAGCTCAATGAATGGCATGGCATGGATGAGGAAAGGGGATCCCTCAAAATTCTAAGGACAAAAAGTTTGGCTCAAGCTTGAAGCTCAAGACTCTACATTTTATATTTTAGTGATCCAAGATCACATTGAGTCTATAGGAAAAGCCAATACTATCAAGGAGGGATGAGGTGTTGCTTAATGGCTTGCTTGCTCAAAATGCTTAGTGATATGCTCCAAAATCCTCAACTACCTTCCCACATCCACATATGACCTAAACCAAAAGTCAAACTCGGCCCCACTGATCCTTTCTATCTAGCGCCACCGAGTTTTCAAATGTCATAGCCACTGCCACAAACCCTAGGCAAATCGGTCTCACCGATAGGGATCTCGGTCTCACCGAGATGGGATTTAATCTCTCTGTTTCCCTTTGTAACGTTTTGGTCTTACCGAGATGAGCGATCGGTCCCACCGAGATTGCAATGTAAACTCTCTGTTTCCCTTTTGTAACATTTCGGTCTCACCGAGATGAGCGAATCGGTCCCACCGAGTTTACCTGACCAACTCTCTGGTTAGCTTATTACCAAAATCGGTCCCACCGAGTTTGTTTAATCGGTCACACCGAGATTACGTTATGCCCTAACCCTAACCATATCGGTCCTACCGAGTTGCATCTCAGTCCCACCGAAAATCCTAACGGTCACTAGGTTTGCTGAATCGGTCCGACCGAGTTTAACCATTCGGTCCCACCGAGTTTGGCAAATTGTGTGTAACGGTTAGATTTTGTGTGGAGGCTATATATACCCCTCCACCCACTCTTCATTCGTGGAGAGAGCCATCAGAACATACCTACACTTCCAATACACATTTTCTGAGAGAGAACCACCTACACTTGTGTTGAGGTCAAGATATTCCATTCCAACCATATGAATCTTGATCTCTAGCCTTCCCCAAGTTGCTTTCCACTCAAATCTTCTTTCCACCAAATCCAAATCCTGTGAGAGAGAGTTGAGTGTTGGGGAGACTATCATTTGAAGCACAAGAGCAAGGAGTTCATCATCAACACACCATTTGTTACTTCTTGGAGAGTGGTGTCTCCTAGATTGGCTAGGTGTCACTTGGAAGCCTCCGACAAGATTGTGGAGTTGAACCAAGGAGTTTGTAAGGGCAAGGAGATCGCCTACTTCATGAAGATCTACCGCTAGTGAGGCAAGTCCTTCGTGGGCGACGGCCGTGATGGAATAGACAAGGTTGCTTCTTCGTGGACCCTTCGTGGGTGGTGCCCTCCGTGGACTCACGCAACTGTTACCCTCCGTGGGTTGAAGTCTCCATCAACGTGGATGTACGATAGCACCACCTATCGGGACCACGACAAAAACATCCGTGTCTCCAATTGTGTTTGAATCCTCCAAACCCTTCCCTTTACATTCTTGCAAGTTGCATGCTTTACTTTCCGCTGCTCATATACTCTTTTGCATGCTTGCTTGAATTGTGTGGAGATTGCTTGACTTGTGCTAAGATAGCTAAAATCTGCCAAGAACTAAAATTGGGAAAAGGCTAGATTTTTATTTGGTCAAGTAGTCTAATCACCCCCCCTCTAGACATACTTTCGATCCTACAAGTGGTATCAGAGCTTTGGTCTCCATTTGCTTTGATTTCCATAGCTTTTGGCGGTCATAGCCTTGGTTTCACAACCTAGGAGAGTATGGCGTCTAGAGAGGGAAATTATCACCATAGAGGTCCTTACTTTGATGGCACTAATTTTGCTAGTTGGAAGCATAAGATGAAAATGCATATTCTCGGACATAACCCCGCCGTTTGGGCTATTGTGTGTATTGGCTTGCAAGGTGAATTCTTTGACGGGAAAGATCCGAACCGTGAAGCCACCGCGGAAGAGTTGAAAATGCTGCAATACAACGCTCAAGCTTGTGATATCCTCTTCAATGGATTGTGCCCCGAAGAATTCAACAAAATTAGCCGTCTTGAGAATGCAAAGGAAATTCGGGATACTTTGATTGATATGCACGAAGGTGCCGACTCCGTCAAGGAATCCAAATTGGATGTGCTTCAAAGTCAACTTGACAAGTTCAAAATGAAGGATGGTGAAGGTGTCGCTGAAATGTACTCTAGGCTTGCTCTTATCACAAATGAGATTGCCGACTTAGGGAGTGAAGAGATGACCGATAGATTCATCATCAAGAGGATCCTAAGAGCCTTGGATGGAAAATATGATACCGTGTGCACATTGATCCAAATGATGCCAAATTACAAAGATCTCAAGCCAACGGAAGTCATCGAAAGAATTGTTGCTCATGAGATGTCACTCAAGGATAAAGAGGAACTTCACAACAAATCAAGTGGTGTTTACAAAGCCTCATGTGAAGCCCCCACGTCATCGAGTGAGAAACAAACCTTCAATGAAGAATTGAGCTTAATGGTGAAGAACTTCAATAATTTCTACAAGAGTAGAAGCAAAGAGAGAAGCTCCAAGTCAAGGTCCTACAATGACAAAAGATCTTCTAGTCGAGAGCGAAACTGCTACAATTGTGGAAGGCCCAGACACTATTCCAATGAGTGTACGACCCCCTACAAGAGAAGAGAAGATTCTCCCAAGAGAAGAAGTAGAAGAGAAGAATCACCATCTAGAGAAAGAAGGAGTAGAGATGATCGTTATGAACGAAGACCCTCACAAAGAAGAAAGGATTTGGAAAGAAAGGACAAGTCATCAAGGAGCTACACAAAACGAAGACATCAAGCTCATGTTGGTGAATGGGTATCCGGCTCCGACTCCGACAGCCACTCTGAGAGAAGCTATCACTCCGACTCCGAATATACTCAAGATGAAGGTGTTGCCGGTCTAGCACTTGTGACAACCAACTCCTACGACATATTTGACTCACCAAATGAAGGAGTTGGAACATGCTTCATGGCTAAAGGCCCAAAGGTATCACACCCCGAGTATGTTGATTTCAATAGTGATGAAGATGACTTGTTAGGTGATGATGATTTACTTGTTGACAACTCTAGTGATGAATATTGTGATGAAACGTCAATTAATCATGCTAATCAAGATAAAACGAATGACAATGATAAGGAGAAGATTGAGTCTCTAACTAAAGAACTAAACACTCTTAAGTTATCTCATGAAACTATCTTAGGAGATCATCGAGAACTTTTAAGGACTCATGAGAAATTACGCTTTGAAAATCTCAACCTTGAGCAAGAGCATGAGTTCTTAAAAGCAATCAATGATGATCTTCGTAAGAAAAGTTCTTCTTACATTGCCAAGCGTTTACTCTTATCCACTTACATGCCTCAAATCAAGTCTAGTAACAAGAACAGGAAAGATTCTTCCTCTAGTAGTAACAATAATCATGCTAAATCCAATATTGTTGCTTCTAGTAGTTCTCTTGATTCCACTAATGATTCTCTTAGCCAAGTTACACTTGAGCAAGAAAATAGCTTATTGAAGGGAATTATAGAGAAAGGTGTTTACAAGAGCCTTGCCGGAAGTAAGCAATTCGAGGAAATTGTACGCAAGCAAGGAAGGCACCGGAAGAATCAAGGTGTTGGTTTTGAACGAAAGTTCAATGCCAATGGAGTTGAGTGGGAAGAAGATCAATACCCCAAGACGAAGTTTGTTCCTCAACAAGAGAAGTATGATCCTACTTCTTTCAAAGGGACACAAGCTCAAGATGATCTTCCACCACAAGACCACAAGCAAAAAGGCAAGGACAAGCTTCAAGAGGAAATTGATGCATTTGAAGAAGCTCCTAAGGCCTTGGTCAAGTGGGTTCCCAAGACTACTTCAAGTTCCACTTTATCAAGTACAACTACAACACCGAGGATTCCCATCAAGATGGTGTGGATCCCGAAGAAGAAGAATTAGAGAGTTCTTGAGGGTGACTCCGCCAACATACTTCACTCTTATCATCTTGGCAAGAACAAGTGCAATCAACTTCCACATCTTGCACTAGTTCAAGGAGTCACAAACCCTCTTGTTGGTAAGACAAGGGACAAGGTAACCTAAAAGCTTTCATAGACATCATCTTGTGTGCGCATCACTTTATGTCTATGGATATCCTTGTTTGTTCCTTGTGGGACTAACCCGTGTAGGTATTGAAATTGCAACTCACTCCAATGGATAGCTTCAAATGATCTACATCAACATTGAGCATCCACATCTTCAACATCTACATGAAGTCATCATCGACAAAACCCAAGGTTAGTTCATCCCTCTTAGGGGGGATCTCACATCTAGGGGGAGCTTTACTCTAAGAATTGAGCTAAAGCAACTCTAATGGTGTGAACACAACAATGCTTTATGTAAAAGTGGTAGCCCCACTTGTGCTTAAACGATGAGTATGACCTATGATCAAATGTTCTCATTTGACTCCTAAGTCAATATACTCATATATAGATGACCTAGTCATCGCAAATTGTTTGATAGATGCTAGAATTGGTTGTGCATGCTTTGCCACATATTTAAATTGCCATTTTATTGTGTGAGCATGTTGATTGCATATTTTACTCATTCGAGGACATCCACTTGTTGTTTTGATTGATTGGTTTTCTTCTCTTTTGCCAAGTGGATGGACAAGAATGCCTAAGAACCCTCTCTAGCTATCTATGATTTTCTCGTCTCAAACTCTATTCATGCTACATCACAAAATTTGATCAAGTCATATTCGAACCACTCTGTGTGAGGAGCACTCGGAGTCCCCGTTTCGTCATAGACTTAAACTTCCAAAACTTCTTTGTGCGTTTTGGTCTGACCGATTCATTCATTTCGGTCATACCGAGATCACTAAGTCGATCTAGGTTTTCAATCTCGGTGCAACCGATTTGAACCTTTCGGTCACACCGAGTTTCAGTAACTGATTGCAGTTATGAATCTCGGTGCCACCGAGTTGTTCCACTCGGTCACACCGACAGGGTCGGGCTATATATACCCACGGGTCAAATTTTGGAAAACTTTCCGAACCTCCTCGACCCGCGCTTAGCCCGCTCTGCCTCCAGGGTCTCCGGATCGTCTTCCTCGTCGCCAGTCGCCTCCTGCTGCTGGTCTCCACCGCCGTCAACGGGAATCATCCCCGCCGTTGCCGCTGTAGCGAGTTCATCGCCGAACTAGGGTATGAACTCGATCACTGTGCTATCCCTATCTGATTCCTAGCACATTGTGTTCACCATGTATCTTGCCACGATTGAGATCATTCTTATCCAGTCAAAACACTCCGTAGTTTAGTTGTGAATTGAAAATTTAGGGTTAGGTTTCCGCCGAAACCATCTCGGACCCACCGAGTTTGTGGAACTCGGTACCATCGATTCAGCTCAGGCCATTGCACATGTAATTTTTGGTCTGACCGAGAATTGCAAATCGGCGTGACCGAGTTCAGGACTTTGTGAAACCCTAGCAGTCTCGGTGCCACCGAACTGTGACTCGTTCTGACCGAGTTCACTAGTTTAGGTTCCAACAGCTGCTTCGGTATCACCGAATTTACAAATCGGTTGATCCGAAATGCTTTCTGTGGAAAACTAAAACTAAGTTTTTGACTCATTCTTTTGCAAAAACCTCTGCATTTTGTGATGCTCATCCACTCTATCTCATCTATATCTATTCACAGGGTCTGCTGTCAGTGTTTGCAATATGTCTGATCAGAGTGACAACCAGAATAGGTCAGATGAGCAGGTTCACCTGAGTGAGGGCACTAGTCCCTCTAGCAGTTCAGATGATGGTAGCAGGAGCACCCCAAGAAACTTACCCAAAGCTGCCACCAGGGCCAGAAAGAAGAAGACCTTTGAATCTGAGGATGAAGACTATGTGGCAGTTGAGGATGAGGCCACTTCCAAGAAGAAAGTGGTTAAGAAGGAATATAGCACTATTGCTGCCACCAAGCCAGGCATGAAGCAAAAGGTTCCTGCAAAGAGAATTCCAATGTCTAAGGCCAGATCATCTACTCAAGTCCCTTTGGGATCTGAACCCAAAGAGGCTGCTGCAGAAGGGAAGAAGAGGAAGGTGAGGATCAAAAAGACCACTGCTAGAGTGCTTGGGAGATCCTCAACCATGAGAGATTCTAAAGAGGAAGAGGAAGAAGAGGTTGCTGCACCAGCACCCAAGGCACAAAAGCTGATGGGTGATGTTATAAAGTCAGAGGCTGCAACATCAAAGCCCAAAGAAGCACCCAAAGCAGCCTCCAAGCCCAAGAGTGCACCTAAGAGGAATACCAGGAATATACCAGCTGTTGAGAAGAATAAGGCCCCAATGCCTGAAGTTGCTGCAGATGAAGATGATGAAGGACAAGTCCTGAGGAAGCTCAAACCCAAAATCCCAGATCACAATGATGCTCATCCAGTAGCTGAGAACATGAAGATAAGGAAGGACTCGGGTCTGAGGCTATGGAGAGTGTCAGATCCATATGCCACCAGGAGAAGGACTGCTATTGATTACAGGTTCCACACAAAGGAACAACAGGACTTCTATGAGACAGTGTTGCTTGACAAGAAGCCCATAATGTGTGACATGAGATGGGTCGACTGGGACTACATCAAGGAGAATGAGGATCACTATCCAGGTGTACATGATAGTTTCAAGGCTTGTGGAGTCGATGAGTTTGTGGCTCAGAAGCTCACAAAATGGAATGATGAGCTCATCATGCAGTTCTACTCCACAGCTCATTTCTACCCAGATGGAAGGATTGTATGGACGTCTGAAGGTACGAGGTACTAGTCCACGGTTGCTGAATGGGCGAAGTTGATCAATGCCCCAAAAGAGAGTGAAGATGACTTGGATGTCTATGCCAACATGAAGAAGGATTACAACACAATGGCACACATGTACAAAGAGATCCCAGATGCTGCTCTTGAGACACATAAGTTTGGATCTGTACATTACCTTCTGTCAGGATTGCCAACCATCAACTGGATCCTCAGGCACACTCTCTTGCCAAAGTCAGGTGATCACAAGATGATCAGAGGCCATGCAATTAACTTGCTTCACATCTTTGATGTCCCACAGAAACTCAAAGTCATGAGCCTAATAGTTGAAACTATCAAGAGGACAGCTGCAGATCAGAAGAGGAGTTGTGGGTATGCCCCACAGATCCAGGAGCTAATCAACTCCAAGATGGGCACTGGTACATATCTGCTGGACAAGGAGCACATGCCTATCTATCCAGACTTCAAGGACAACATTGTGGTTATGAATAAGGATGAACCATCTTCTGTGCACACACAAGCCAAGAAGGAGAAGGCAAAAGCTGAAAAGGCTGCAAGGATGCCAACTACTGAAGAAGCATCTCAGTATCTCCTGAAGAGCAAGCAAGATAAGCTTGGCTACCTGATTGCATCCACTCTGAGGATTGAGAAGGGACTGGCCACCCTGACTCAAAACCAGGAGAGCTTGGAAAGAATCGTGGAGCAAAAATTCTATGACTTGGATGTGAAGGTAACTGAGATTCAGTCTGTTGTGGAGCAACTTCAAGATGATATGCAGGAGAGAAAGGGCAATACAACCACTGATGCATTTGCCAGAGTGCCTAGAGCTCAGATGTCTGCTGCAGTGCCTGTTCCATACACCAGAGCCACTTCATCTGCACTAGCTACAGCTTCAGCGCAACCAGCTCCAGCACCAACTCCTTCAGCTCCATCCACATCAACTGAAGTCTTCATCCAAGGAGCCATCTCTACGCCACCACCTGAAGACCAAGCTTGAGAGACGTTTTAGTGCTATGCATTTTCTATGAACTTTTTGGTAAGTTGTTGCCAAAGGGGGAGAAACTGTATAGATCATAGGCTTCGAGAGAGAGAGCGTTGCTTTTTATTCTCTCTTGCTTTGATGGTTGAACTTTGTTTGTCTGTTGGTTGCTTGAGATACTATGCTATTATCTGTGAGACATTGATGATCATGTGGTTGATCATAAGCTACACTTATGCTTGTTAGATGACATTATCTTACTTATCCTTATATGATCATTCACTTTGCTTGGTGATGAGTGCATGTATTCAATCTTTATTATTTTGAGCGCTCCACCAAGATGTATGTGACATGGAAGAGTAACCCATGATCCTAACTCATTGTGCATTTGCAGTCCAAAGCAAATCTTAAGATATGCACAAATTTAGGGGGAGCTCTTGCTTTTCACATACTTCTCAAAGCGACAATATCTTTCACTCTTATTATCATTTGTCGAAGCTTTGATCTATATGTTGTCATTAGTTACCAAAAAGGGGGAGATTGAAAGTGCAACTATCCTTGGGTGGTTTTGGTAATTCCTAACAACATATAGCTCATTGAGCTAACATTATTCCAAGATTAATATTTCAGGAAAAACTCAATGAATGGCATGGCATGGATGAGGAAAGTGGATCCCTCAAAATTCTAAGGACAAAAAGTTTGGCTCAAGCTTGAAGCTCAAGACTCTACATTTTATATTTTAGTGATCCAAGATCACATTGAGTCTATAGGAAAAGCCAATACTATCAAGGAGGGATGAGGTGTTGCTTAATGGCTTGCTTGCTCAAAATGCTTAGTGATATGCTCCAAAATCCTCAACTACCTTCCCACATCCACATATGACCTAAACCAAAAGTCAAACTCGGCCCCACTGATCCTTTCTATCCGGCGCCACCGAGTTTCAAATGTCATAGCCACTGCCACAAACCCTAGGCAAATCGGTCTCACCGATAGGGATCTCGGTCTCACCGAGATGGGATTGTAATCTCTCTGTTTCCCTTCGTAATGTTTCAGTCTTACCGAGATGAGCGATCGGTCCCACCGAGATTGCAATGTAAACTCTCTGTTTCCCTTTTGTAACATTTCGGTCTCACCGAGATGAGCGAATCGGTCCCACCGAGTTTACCTGACCAACTCTCTGGTTAGCTTATTACCAAAATCAGTCCCACCGAGTTTGTGTAATCGGTCACACCGAGATTACGTTATGCCCTAACCCTAACCATATCGGTCCTACCGAGTTGCATCTCAGTCCCACCGAAAATCCTAACGGTCACTAGGTTTGCTGAATCGGTCCGACCGAGTTTAACCATTCGGTCCCACCGAGTTTGGCAAATTGTGTGTAACAGTTAGATTTTGTGTGGAGGCTATATATACCCCTCCACCCACTCTTCATTCGTGGAGAGAGCCATCAGAACATACATACACTTCCAATACACATTTTCTGAGAGAGAACCATCTACACTTGTGTTGAGGTCAAGATATTCCATTCCAACCATATGAATCTTGATCTCTAGCCTTCCCCAAGTTGCTTTCCACTCAAATCTTCTTTCCACCAAATCCAAATCCTGTGAGAGAGAGTTGAGTGTTGGGGAAACTATCATTTGAAGCACAAGAGCAAGGAGTTCATCATCAACACACCATTTGTTACTTCTTGGAGAGTGGTGTCTCCTAGATTGGCTAGGTGTCACTTGGGAGCCTCCGACAAGATTGTGGAGTTGAACCAAGGAGTTTGTAAGGGCAAGGAGATCGCCTACTTCGTGAAGATCTACTGCTAGTGAGGCAAGTCCTTCATGGGCGACGGCCGTGATGGAATAGACAAGGTTGCTTCTTCATGGACCCTTCATGGGTGGAGCCCTCCATGGACTCGCACAACCGTTACCCTCCGTGGGTTGAAGTCTCCATCAACGTGGATGTACGATAGAACCACCTATCGGAACCACGACAAAAACATCCGTGTCTCCAATTGCGTTTGAATCCTCCAAACCCTTCCCTTTACATTCTTGCAAGTTGCATGCTTTACTTTCCGCTGCTCATATACTCTTTTGCATGCTTGCTTTAATTGTGTGGAGATTGCTTGACTTGTGCTAAGATAGCTAAAATCTGCCAAGAACTAAAATTGGGAAAACGCTAGATTTTTATTTGGTCAAGTAGTCTAATCACCCCCCCTCTAGACATACTTTCGATCCTATAACAAGGCATCAACTTGGCAAACCAAGTGTTCCCTGGAAAGATGAGTTGATTTCGGTCGAAATCGATATAAAGATCACCGGAATCGGATGCACGGTTTGCAAATGGCAAGCAAAACAATAATGGCACAATTCTGCGATTAACAGCACGATGCCATCTAGAGTGCGACAAGAAACTAATCTACTGCATCCCAACATAGAAACAAAGCACATGGCAATGATCTACTCAAGATGCTTGACAAAAATGAACAATGAGCTATGGATAAATCACACAAGAGCAGGTTCAAACAAGTATGGCAAAAGTGCAAAAGATATCAGCATCACAGACTTAGTGAAAATACTAAGATGCCAGGAATAACATCAGGAAGCAATGTTTAGAGCAAGCTAACAACATGCTAAAGGAACAGAACATATCAAACAAAGGCATGGCATGAATCTACTCAAAGTATAGAACAAAAGTCCCTTACTGATCAAGAGCCAAAGAGGCACAGAAGATATTATGGCACCCATGTAAACATAGCAAGTTTCGTTAACAGATTCAGACTTAGCAGGAAACTGAGCATGGCAAAACAGAGTTATGAAGGCATCTTTGCGAGCTCGATTCACTCACCACAAGGCATTGCATGACAAGATAAGCATACTACCAGCAATAAGACATGGTCATAAGGATAACCATGGCAAGAACAAGTTTATAGCATGCTTGGATCAACTACAACATCCATGGCAAAATTGATTAACATGTAAACAATCTGCCAGGAACATTTTATAGGAAAAGTAGAGCAATATTAAGTCATGCTAGGGCACTCCATAATTGCAAACAGGGGCATGGATGGATAGAGCATAACCATATGTCCAAATCATCCTTACTGAAGCAACTCAAATAAAGCATGGATCACTCTGTAGCATCATGGATACATGGCATAAAAATAACAGCAGGAAAATGACTTACTGAAATCCTAAGTCCCTGAAATCAACAATATCATGAAGGCTACTTTGCATGCTTGTGATAGTCACCACATTGATCACAAAAATACATGGAAAGCACCCCTGTAAAGATGACATGGCATAGATCAAAAAACATGTAGAGCTCATGCCCATATGCAACACACAACAAGTGTAGCAAAAATGAAAAATCCTCATACTCTGATAAGAATCAGCACCTAACAATTTATAGCACTCTTGCATCCACGATTTGGGCATTAAAATGGACTCAAACAAGCATGTCACAATGGAATAAAATGAAGAGCACATCATGATGAACATTTTGATATATCGCACGCACAAAACGGAGCAGTACACATGAAGTTATGGCATGATGAACAAGGCCTGAAAAATTACATGAAAAAGACAGAGAAATTCTGGACCTCCAGATCTAGGGTTAGCACACGCTTCCCGAGGATCATCGGAAGACATCGCCGGAGTAGACGGGGACGAAGCGGATGGCGGCCGGAGCGGAGGAGAGGACGCCGGGCGGCGACGCGCGCGCAAAGGGCAGCGACGGCGAGCGAGCACTGCGGCGCGGGGCGGCGGTCGAGGCGGCGGCGCGGCGCGGCAGTGAATGCGGTGGTGAGGTGGCGCGAGGTCGGTGGGTGGCGGGCGGCGAGCGGCGAATCAGCGGCGGGGCGCGCGGATTTGGGAGGCGCGGGCGGGCTCGGGGGGCCCGTCCCTGGCCTGACGGGCCGGCGGCGCGGGGGCGGCGGACGCGCCACGTGGCAGACGGAGAATGGCTGGGCACGGCGGCGGAGGATGTGTCCGGCACCGGTGGACGTGTCCGTCGCGCAGAGGAAGGAGGAGACTAGGGTTTCGCCCGAATTTTGAGGGGGGTGCACATATTTATACCTAGAAGGAGGTGGGAGTGTCCAAATGAGGTGTAGTTTTCGACCATGCGATCGTGATCCGACGGCGGAGGACATGAGATAGGTTTGGATGGGTTATTGGGCCACTTTGGAGGGGTGTTGGGCTGCAACACACACGAGGCCTTTACAGTTCCCCGGTTAACCATTGGAGTATCAAACAGACTCCAAATGGCACGAAACTTGATAGGCGGTCTACCGGTGGTGTACCAAGGCCGCTTGGCAAATCTCGGTCCATTCCAAGAAAGTTTAACACCCGCTCACGAAAAGAGGCAAAAGGGGGCGCCGAAGGACGTAGGAGTGTCGGATTGCAAAACGGACAACGGGGAAAATGCTCGGATGCATGAGGCGAACACGTAAGCAAATGAGATGCACATAATGACATGATATGAAATGCATGACATGGACAAAATGCAAAACAAAGACAAAACCCAACCACGAGGAAATCTCATAACTTAGAGCCGAAATGGCAAGAGTCGAAGTACAAATATGGCGAGTTACATCCGGGGTGTTAAAGTGCCCCTGCCCCCGTATATAAAGGAGCAAGGGGAGGAGGCGGCCGGCTAGGGAGAGACGCGCCAAGAGAGGGAGTCCTACTCCCACAAGGAGTATGACTCGTTTTCCTAGTAGGAGTAGGAGAGGGGGAAGGAAAGGGAGAGGAGGAGAAGGAAAGAGGGGGCCGACCCCCTTGCCCTAAACCAATTCGGTTTGGGCCTTGGGGGGCGCGCCCCACACTCCCCTTGCTGACCTCTATTTCCACTAAGGCCCATGTAGGCCCATTAAGCCCCCCGGGGGGTTCTGGTACCCCCCGGTACTCCGGTATATGTCTGAAACCTTCCGGAACCTTTCTGATGTCCGAACATAGTCGTCCAATATATCGATCTTTACGTCTCGACCATTTCGAGACTCCTCGTCATGTCTGTGATCATATCCGGGACTCCGAACTACCTTCGGTACATCAAAACACAAAAACTCATAATACCGATCGTCACCGAACTTTAAGTGTGCGGACCCTACGGGTTCGAGAACTATGTAGACATGACCGAGACACGTCTCCGATCAATAACCAATAGCGGAACCTGGATGCTCATATTGGCTCCCACATATTCTACGAAGATCTTTATTGGTCAAACCGCATAACAACATACGTTGTTCCCTTTGTCATCGGTATGTTACTTGCCCGAGATTCGATCGTCGGTATCTCAATACCTAGTTCAATCTCGTTATCGGCAAGTATCTTTACTCGTTCCGTAATACATCATCCCACAACTAACTCATTAGTTACAATGCTTGCAAGGCTTATAGTGATGTGCATTACCGAGTGGGCCCAGAGATACCTCTCCGAAAATCGGAGTGACAAATCCTAATCTCGAAATATGCCAACTCAACAAGTAACTTAGGAGACACCTATAGAGCACCTTTATAATCACCCAATTACGTTGTGGCGTTTGGTAGCGCACAAAGTGTTCCTCCGGTAAACGGGAGTTGCATAATCTCATAGTCATAGGAACATGTATAAGTCATGAAGAAAGCAATAGCAACATACTAAACGATCAAGTGCTAAGCTAACGAAATGGGTCAAGTCAATCACATCATTCTCCTAATGATGTGATCACGTTAATCAAATGACAACCCATGTCTATGGCTAGGAAACATAACCATCTTTGATCAACGAGCTAGTCAAGTAGAGGCATACTAGTGACACTCTGTTTGTCTATGTATTCACACATGTATCATGTTTCCGATTAATACAATTCTAGCATGAATAATAAACATTTATCATGATACAAGGAAATAAATAATAACTTTATTATTGCCTCTAGGGCATATTTCCTTCACAAAGATCTTTATCGGTCGAACCGTTATGACAACATACATAATTGCATTCTTCCATCGGTATGTTACTTGCCCGAGCTTCGATCATTGGTATCTTCATACCTAGTTTAATCTCGTTACCAGCAAGTCTCTTTACTCATTCCATTATAAAAGATCTTGTGGCTAACTCATTAGTCACATTGCTTGCAAGCTCATTGTGATACTGTATTATCGAGTGGGCCCTGAGATACCTCTCCGTCATACGGACTGACAAATCCCAGTTTTGATCCATGCCAACTCAACAGACACCCTCGAAGATACCTATAGAGCACCTTTATAGTCACTCAGTTACATTGCGACATTTGGTACACACAAGGTGCTCCTCCAGTGTCAGTGAGTTGCATTATCTCATGGTCATAGGAACATATACTTGACATGCAGAAAACGATAGCAATAAACTTGACACGATCATATGCTATGTTTATAGTTTGGGTCTTTGTCCAGCACATCATTCTCCTAATGATGTGATCCCATTATTAAATGACAACTCATGTCTATGACTAGGAAACCATAGCCATCTTTGATCAACGAGCTAGTCCGGTAGAGGCTTAGTAGGGACATGTTGTTGTCTATGTATCCACACATGCATTTGAGTTTCCGGTCAATACAATTATAGCATGGATAATAAACGATTATCATGAACAAGGAAATATGATAATAACCAATTTATTATTACCTCTAGGGCATACTTCCAACAGTCTCCCACTTGCACTAGAGTCAATAATCTAGTTCACATAGCCATGTGATTAACACTCATAGTCCATATCGCCATGTGACTAACACCCAAAGAGTTTACTAGAGTCAATAATCTAGTTCACATCACCATGTGATTAACACTCAGTGAGTTCTAGGATTTGATCATGTTATGCTTGTGAGAGAGGTTTTAGTCAACGAATCCACAACATTCAGATCTGCATGTACTTCACAAATCTCTGTGTCATTTTGTAGATGCCGCTATCACGCTCCACCTAGAACTATTCCAAATGGTTCCTCCACTATACGCATCCAGTTTGCTACTCAGAGTCATCCAGATAGGTGTTAAAGCTTGCATCGACATAACCCTTTACGCTGAACTCTTTATCACCTCCATAACTGAGAAACATTTCCTTATTCCTCAAAGGACAATTTTGACCGTTGTCCAGTGATCCACTCCCGGGCCACTTTTGTACCCCTTGCCAGACACATGGCAAGGCACACATCAGGTGCGGTACACAGCATGGCATACCATATAGAGCCTATCACTACTGCAGGATGCTGCTAACACGACACTACGATCAGAGACCCTTCGAGAAACTGTGTGCGATGCAATAATCACAAACGGTGGTGTATGAAAACCATCAAAAATGTATAAAATGTTTGCGATGACAAATGCATCAAACATGGTTCAGATTTTAGTTGCGTGTGCAATGAAGGGCATACGGTTCAGTTCAATTAACTGTTTGCGATAGGAGGAACAAAAGAAACGGGCAGCCAGATGAAGGCGTGTGCGATACACAACATATGGTTCACTCGGATGAACTGTTTGTGATTAGGCAACACAAAATAAACGGGCAGCCAGATGAAGGTGTGTGCGATATACAACATACAGTTCACTCGGATGAACTGTTTGTGATTAGGCAACACAAAAGAAATGGTCAGCCATATCAATGTGTGTATGATATACGCATGCGGTTCACTCGGCCCTTGTCATCAGTGTGTGACCTCTGTGGCAACCGTTCGCTCCCCAAGCGCCTCTTCGTGTACCGTGGCAACCGTACACCGACTCTTTGCCTTTCCCTCTCGATTTGGAACTGCTGTCGCACGCTCTTCCTCCCTCCTCCATTTTTCTTCACCCTTCTTTCTGCCATTGTTCGATCGTCTTCTTCATCAAGGGAACAGGCCGTAAACGACCCCGTTATTCTTGCCCCGATCTGAATGATGACACGGTGGAGGAACTCATTGATCGGTGCAACGTCATCACCTCGGCTAGCATGGCAGGTTCATTCAAGACCATTCTCGACTCAACTAATAACATCATTACAAGGAACCCAAGGGTCCAGGAGCGGTTTGATCTCCCCTATCTTCTTCGCCGGGACCCTACTGACTGGCGCGGGGACGAGGGAAGCCTCGCCTTGTGCAAGTTGATGCCGCTTGATAATGATACGTATGATGTTAAGATGCCATCGTTTGAGGGCAAGGCTTGGGCAGGCACAAATGGAGATTGGGTTGTTTATATTGGGTACAACTGCGAGTGGGTACTTGTGAATGTGTACACTCGTCACCGGGTTCCACTTCCAAAAATCTCAGACGACTGCCCAGAGGTTGAGTACACCGGTATTCTACGTGAGTTCAAATACGATCATGGTGACTATCATCTACGGAAGATAGCAATTTGTCGAGTTCCCAACTGCTCTTGGGATTATACGAACTATGAAGTTGTTGCTATCTTCGACAAGATTATTGTCGTCCTTACTTCCATGCCTCGATGGATATTGCTCAAAAATCAATTTCTGTACACGAATGAGTACTGTGATGCAATTCAATACGAGGGTCTTGTGTTTGCTGCCACCACTTGTGGCACTGTTTTTGCATGGAATTCTGATGCTTTCGGTATGTTTGTCTTCCACCGTAATTATAATTGTTTCATCCACATGCATGCGGGTTAGCTAGTTTCCCTTTACTAATTAACCTTCTTGTGTTTCGAAGGTCCTGTGAACATTCCACCACCTATACTTGAAAATTTTTATAACCAAGGGGGAGATGACGATGCTGATGATCACGAGCATGAGGAGGAGCAGGACCCATATACTCAGTGGCGCCTGGCAACTTATTCCGATGGATCACCTCTTCTTGTCTGTATACAGTGCACTGCTGATGTTACCAAGGAAGCATGTGCTGTCTCGCATGGTTGCACTCCCCGGACCTATTCCAACATCCGTTGCAGGGTATTCAGGATGGATACTAGTGTACTAGCACCAACACCTTCTCCCTGGTTCAGTATTGAAAGTCTTGGAGGAAACTCACTCTTCCTTGGACAAAACTATCCAATGATGGTGGAAGGTGATCCAGCTGCTGTTGACACAACGTTACTACCATTTATGAGAAGCAACTGTATCTATACCTCGGACATTGCTATGCTTCCCTACCGTCCCAATATGGGTCCTAACATAGGCCGCTTCAGCCTGGATGATCAGTCCTGCATTGGTCTCGAGATTGACAGTAGCTGGCCCTTCCCAGAGAATCACTTCTGGTTCAAAGCAAGCGTTTCCAACGACGACGAGTGGTTGCGTTGAAGTTCATTTCATCTCTTTGTTATTTGTTGTCGTGGAATTGTCACGGCAGATGTCCTAGAGCAAGGACTTAGTCGTAGGGCCATCGCACTAGGAAGCTTAAGGGGATTGATCGGGACAAATGACACGAGAGGGTTTTATACTAGTTCAGCCCCTTACGATGAAGGTAAAAGCCTACGTCTAGTTGGGATTGGTATTGCTAGGGTTTCGATCACCAAGAGGCTCAACTCGCCGGCTTGGTTATCGACTTGTTCTTTCTTGCCCTAAGCCGCCACCGGGTCGTTCCCTTATATACATGGGTTAACGTCTGGTGGCCTACAGAGTCCCGGTCGGCTCATAATCGTGTCCGGCTCGGTGACTTCCTTTACATGCCTTTCTTTACAAGTCTTTCCTTACATATGGCGGTTCACAATATCAGGCCTTAAACCGCCTTCAGGCCTTTGGGCCTTCTATAAGATTTAATACACTATAATCTTGAATGTTTACTGGGCTTCTTGTGTAACCCGCCATTGGGGCTGACCCGGCCCCTCCTGGGCGGGTCATAACTGATAGTAATATCCCCAACATTAGGCCCCAGGTTGACTTTGAACTTCGTTCTTTGTCAATCTTCAATACTTAGACAAAAATCCATCTTCTTATCTTCGTTGAAATTTTCTTGTAACCCGCCGTGACGTCATCTCTTGAAAAAGCAAAAAACTTTCATGACATCATCTTCCAACGGATCTTTTATCTTTAATGTTTCCCGAGAATCGAGGCGCCTGTATAGCTGGTAGCCATTATTCGGCTCTCCCTTGATTTTCGCGCCCGTCTGTTCGCATCTTTTTCTTATAAATAGGCATGCCTCGGCCTTCTCATTCTCCTCTCTCGCTCCATCTTCTTCCTCTCGCAAACCCCCTACTGCTCGAGCTTCGCCACCGCCGCGCTTCACCTCCGTCTCCGTCGACGTTGGCCGCTGCATCAACCCGAACCGATCCAGAGAACAACGGCGACCTCCGCAGCAGATCCGCAATCATAAGTGTCTTCCTTTTTATTTCTCAGATTCTCATTTTAGGGTTTCCAAGCTCCTGCGTGTTCTTCATAGTTCATCATAGTTCATCGTAGTTCTTCCACTGCCAGCCTTTTCTGATCCAAAAAGTTATATATATGCTCGCGCGGTAGTGTTTTTGTACCTCTTCTTGATCCACAGATCCCTTTCTCTGATTAAAAGGTTGCTTCAGAACTTACCGACTCCTTTGTACTAAACTTTTTAGGTCTAGAATTGTTTTCATTTTTGAATAACCATTTGATCTGGAATAATACCAAGCAATGTAGGAAACTTGTTTGTCTCAATACTTAGCTGAATTTGCCTTCTTCAAATATCTGTAGTCATGGCGGCTTATCATGTCGGCTTAATTTTCCTTATATGTCATTAGCCCTTAACTAAGCCGCCATTACTTGTTTGCATCTTCATCACTTAACTGTCAATCTCACCATTAAACTGAACCGACATGTTAGCTTTCCTTTTCAGTTCTTTGCACATCATGCCATCCAAAACACCAACCATCTGTAACTGGGTTCCCTCAACCATAACTGAGGAACGTTTAAAAGAGTTCTTCACCATAGGATTTCTGCCAACGAAAATCGTCATGTCTTACCGTGCCCCTGACCCGGAAGAAGAATGGCCCAATCCAAGAGACGGTGAGGTGATCGTTTTTACTGACCACATGAGCCGTGGCTTCTCACCGCCCGGCTCAAAGTTCTTCAGAGAGGTCCTCCAATTTTTCAAGCTCCACCCTCAAGATATCGGGCCCAACTCCATATCTAACATCTATAACTTCCAAGTGCTCTGTGAGGTATATCTTTAATAAGAGCCGACCGTGGAGTTGTTTAGAGAATACTTTTATCTAAACCGGCAGAACGAGTGCACCAACGGCCTTAGCTTAGAGCTTGGAGGCATATCAATTCAGCACCGGCAGGGTGCCGTCTTCCCCCTCATTGTCTTACCAAGTCACCCAAAGGACTAGAACCAGACTTGGTTCTACTGCCAGGACACTTCACCAGCAAACGAGAAGCCACTGCCAGGTTATCGCCCCGATCGTCTTGACTCCAAATTCACGCTTCCTGATAAGCTTACCGTCGCTGAACGCAAGAGGCTGATACCATCTATCAAAAGGGTCAATGCTCTGTTGGGGAACGGGTTAACTGGAGTTGATCTGACCCACTGCTGGATCTCATGGTGGGTCATCCCTTTGAGCCGCCGGTCAAAGCTGATGTATGAGTATGGTGGAGGCCCGGATGACTCTCTTCGTCACAGCCCCATTCAATTGACAGAAGAAGATATTGTCTCAATGTCAACTCTTCTGGTGAACGGGAAATACGAAGATTGCAGTGTCGTAATGTTAAACCCCTTCTGTCAGCTTAACCCGGTGCCAGAAGTAAGGATGTCGTTATTTCTCTCTTTTGTATTTTCCCAGCCGCATTGTTTTAATACTTGCCTGACTCTTTATCTTGTTTTTTACCTGTCTGCAGGCCAACTCTGACTTCTGGAAATTTAAGTATGATCACGAGGCTGCCAAGAAAGCGAAAGCCGCCGCCACAAACGCCAAGAAAACGACCCGGAGGTCGAAAAAGAAGAAAAAGATCACTGCTGAAGATTTGATGAAGCTTGATGATACATCTGACTCGGAGGTAGCCCTTGATTCCCTTGGCCAATTTTTTAACAATCTTATTGACACTGATCATTACCAGGATGACACTGGGGCCAGTCAGGCTGTGGAAGCAGAGGTAACTATCATTTCCTTCGACTCAGAGCCCTTGCCAAGGCAAAAGGTTCGACGAGTGATCCGTAAAGTAATGTTTTCTAACCCTTTAGCTCACTTGGATCCCAACTTTCGTTTGAAAAAGCAGCAACATGAAAGCCGCCATCAAGCTGGGACTGAAGATGAGCCGGTTGTCGTTCTTCAACAAACTCCTCAGAAGCATCCGAATGAGGTTTACTTCTTTCTGTCTTTAACTCTTTTTAATGGATCCTTCCTCTTGTATTACTTTTAACTCTATTTTATCCTTTTAGGAGGTGTCTCGCTCTTCTGGAGACTCATCACAGACGCAATTTCCGGCCTTCAAGACTGCCCCTGGGTAATGAAAAATCCTCATATTTCTATGTTGCTCAAATTGTATCTTTATACTGATGATCTTGCAACATTTTTCTTAGTGGCCAAGCTAAATCCAAGAAAGCGAAGGTAGCTAAACTGGTGGAAGACCCGCCAGTGCTTGCATCTGACCCGGCCAGTCCATCTTCTCCATGAACCGACACTCCAGCAGACCCGCCTGTTGATGTAGAAGCAAATCCTCCTGAGCCGTCGTTTGATGAGACCACTGTAAACCCTTCTGCTACTGGACCATCAAGCTCAGCCAACCCTCCATCACCGTCTGCACAAGACTTCAGATCACCGGGAGCCGCTTTATTGAACCGGGGAGTCCAACCGTGCTGGCTCGGTGTACTGCGAAATAAGAGGCATTGGAGAGGCAGAAATTTCGCTTTGACGTTGCCAACTATGACCATCTAAATGCCAATGATATTTTATCTGGCTATCTTAGTCATGTACACTCCAGTCGCGACTCTGAGATTGAAATGGTCAAACAGCTGCAGTTGAAATACGAGGTACGTTCTTCCAGCTTATCTATATTCCTTCAGCCCCCAAGTCTTCAGATTATGAGAGAACCGGAATGATCTATAGACTTTAAAATATAGGCCGAGACCTTTACCTTTGAAACTTTTCTTGAATTCAATAGAACAAAGCTTCACCTGTAGTCCCCAAGGGCCGGTTTATTTTGATCATAAATGAGCCGGTACCTTAAATTGTTTGGTACCATATTCAAAGGACTTAATTGTAACACCCTCGATGTGGCTATATCTCCCACGTGTCGAAGCACGACTTAGAGGCATAACCGCATTGAAAGCAATGTCACAAGTGAGGTAATCTTCGCAAACAACCCATGTAATACAATAAGGGAAAAAGGATACATAGTTGGCTTACACTCGCCACGTCACACAAATGCATAAATAACATTACATTCATCCAAATACACTCAAGGTCCGACTATGGAACCAAAATGAAGATAAACCCCAAATGCAACATAGTCCCCGATCGCCCCAACTGGGCACCACTACTGATCATCTGGGAAAGACATGTAGTAACGACGAGAGTCTTCATCGAACTCCCACTTGAGCTCGGTCATATCATCTGGAGCGGTATCATCGGTCCCTGCATCTGGTTTTGGAAGTAAACTGTGAGTCACGGGGACTCAGCAATCTCACACCCTCGCGATCAAGACTATTTAAGCTTATAGGAAGGGTAAAGGTATGATGTGGAGCTACAGCAAGCGACTAGCATATTTGGTGGCTAAACATATGCGCAAAAGAGAGCGAGAAGAGAAGGCAAAGGCACGAGCGACAAACTATGATCAAGAAGTGATCCTAGAACAACCTACGTCAAACATTACTCCAACACCGTGTTCACTTCCCGGACTCCACCGAGAAGAGACCATCACGGTTACACACGCGGTTGGTGCATTTTAATTAAGTTAAGTTTCAGGTTTTCTACAACCGGACATTAACAAATTCCCATCTGCCCATAACCGCAGGCACGACTTTCGAAAGTTCAAATCCCTGCAGGGGAGTCCCAACTTAGCCCATCACAAGCTCTCACGGTCAATAAAGGATATTCCTTCTTCCAAGACATTCCGATCAGACTCGGCATCCCGGTTACAAGACATCCTCGACAATGGTAAAACAAGTCCAGCAACACCGCCCGAATGTGCCGACAAATCCCGATAGGAGCTGCACATATCTAGTTCTCAGGGCACACTCAGATGAACACTACGTACAACTAAAACCAACCCTCAAGTTTTCCCGAGGTGGCGCTGCAAGTGGCTCTGTTTTGGACCAACACTCAGAGGAGCACTGGCCCGGGGGGTTTAATAAAGATGACCCTTGGGCTCCGGAAACCCAAGGGAAAAAGAAGCTAGGTGGCAAATGGTAAAACCAAGGTTGGGCATTGTTGGAGGAGTTTTATTCAAGGCGAACTGTCAAGGGGTTCCCATTATAACCCAACCGTGTAAGGAACACAAAATCCAGGAACATAACACCGATATGACGGAAACTAGGGCAGCAAGAGTGGAACAAAACACTAGGCATAAGGCCAAGCCTTCCACCCTTTACCAAGTATATAGATGCATTAAGATGAACAAGATAATATGGTGATATCCCAACAATAAACAAGTTCCAACAAGGAACGATCTCCAATCTTCACCTGCAACTAGCAACGCTATAAGAGGGGCTGAGCAAAGCGGTAACATAGCCAAACAACGGTTTGCTAGGACATGGTGGGTTAAAGGTTTGACATGGCAATATGGGAGGCATGATAAGCAAGTGATAGGTATCGTAGCATAGGCATAGCAAAAGAGCGAGCATCTAGCAAGCAAAGATAGAAGTGATTTCGAGGGTATGGTCATCTTGCCTGCAAAGTTCTCAGAGTTGTCTTGATCCTCGTAAGCGTACTCAACGGGCTCCTCGTTCACGTACTTGTCTCCCAGCTCTACCCAAGCAAGGACAACAAGCAAAAGGAACACAATCAACCACGTGCAATGCTCAAACAACATGATGCAAACATGGTATGATATGCGGGATGCGATATGTGATGCATAGGCATGATTTGGAAATGAATGATTGGACCTGGCCTCAACTTGGAAAACCAAGAGTGCCACTATAAAGGTGAGTTGATTTCGGTTGAAAACGATATAAAGATCACCGGAATCGGATGCATGGTTTGGAAATGGCAAGCAAAACAAATATAGCACCGGTCTGTGATAAACAGCAAGTAGCCATCTAAATGCATCAAGAACAATATGCTACAGCACTCCAACATGGCAACAAAATACATGGCAGGGATCCACTCATGATGCTTGACAAAAGATGAACACTGAGCTACGGCTAATTCACTCATTAACAGGTTCAAACAAACATGGCAAAAGTGCAAAAGATTACTGGTTTCAGACTTAGTGAAATAACAAGTCAGGAATTTATCAACAGGAAGCAATGTTTAGAGCACGAAAACTACATGCTACAGGAACATATCATGGCAAATCAAGGCATGGTATGAAGCTACTCTAAGCATATAACAAAAGTCCCTTAGTGACCATGAGACAAAAGGGATCATAAAATACAATTGCAAGCATGTGAACATAGCAAAAACAGAAACAGATTCAGACTTAGTGAAAAACTGGAGCATGGCAAAACAGATAACGAGTAGGCATGTCTACGAGCTCGATGCACTCACTACGAGGCATTGCATGACAAACTAAGCATACACCCAACAAATAAACATGGCATAGAAGCTAGACATGGCAAGAACAACAACATAAAATGTACGGATCAACAACAACAACCTCGGCAAAATCGCTAAACATGTTAACAATCTGCTAGGAACATTTTATAGCAAAAGTAGAGCTCGATTGACTCAAGCTAGGGTGCTCCATAATTGCAAACAAAGACATGGATGGATAGAGCACAACATTATCTGCAAAACATCCTTACTGATCATGCTCAAAAGAGGCACGGATCACTAGGAAGCAACATGAACATATGGCATAAAAATAATGACAGGGCAAGGACTTAGTGAAATTCTAAGTCCCTGAAATTAGCATCAATGAGTAAGCTACTTTGCATGCTTGTGCTAGTCACCACAAAGATCACAAAAAAACATGGCATACACCCCTGTAAAGATGGCATGACATTCTTCAAAACACATGTAGAGCTCAGGATCATAGCATGCACACATTAATCATGGTAAAAATGACAAAAGTGCATTTGCTGAAACAGATCTGAAACTATCATCACATAGCCCTCTTCCAACAGCATTTCGGGCATCAAGATGAGCTCAAATGAAAATGATGCAATGAGATGAAATGATGTACTCGTTGAGACGAACATTTTGATATGCTACACGCGCGAATCGAAGCTACGATGATGAAGTTATGATGCGTCAAAGTATGCCAAAAAGTTAGGGTTAGGAGGGAAAAAGTCAACCGAGAGGGGATGGATCTGGATCTGGATCTCGCGGGTCACTATAGCTGCGCGGATTTCGAAGATGGCCGGCCGAAGTCGACGAACTCGCCGGCGCGAGGGGGCTCGCCGGAGTAGGGCGCGGCACTTGGCGCCGGCGGACGAGGGCGGCGGGCTCCGGGCGGTGGAGGACGACGTCGGCGGCGAGGCGGCGGACTCCGGGCGGTGGAGGAGAAGCCCACCGGAGCGGGGCGGCGGCAGGCCGACGAAGGGCGGCGAAGGGATGGCGGTGGTGGTCCGGCGCCGGCGCTAGGAGAGGAGAAGCAGTGCGGGGCGCTGCGGGCGGCGGCCGGGTGATGGGCTCGCGGGGCCCCGACTTGGGCCTCCCGGGCCGGCGATGTGGGGCGGTGCTGGCGACGAATCGTGTCGCGACACGTGGCGGCGGTGGGTCAGGTCGGACGTGTCTGGCCTGGCTGGACTTCGTCCGGCAGTGCGAGGAGGGGGGAGACTAGGGTTTGGGGTGTTTTGACCCGGAATTTCGGGAGGAGGCCTATTTATAGAGGTAGGAGGAGTTAGGAAGCTCCAAATGAGGTGCGGTTTGCGGCCACGCGATCGTGATCGAAAGATATAGATGATAGAAGGGGTTTGAGTGGGTTTTGGGCCACTTTGGAAGGGTGTTGGGCTGCAACACACACGAGGCCTTCTCGGTCCCTCAGTTAACCGTTGGAGTATCAAACGAAGTCCAAATGGCACGAAACTTGACAGGTGGTCTACCGGTAGTAAACCAAGGCCGCATGACAAGTCTCGGTCCAATCCGAACACGTTTAACACCCACACACAAAAAGAGGTAGAAAGGACCACCGGAGGACATAGGAGCGCCGGAATGCAAAATGGACAACGAGGAAAATGCTTGAATGCATGAGACGAACACGTATGCAAATGCAATGCACATGATGACATGATATGAAATGCATGACAAAGACAAAACACACAGAGACAAAAACCCGACAACGAGGAAATAGAATAACTTAGTACCGGAAACGGCAAGAGTTTGAGTACAAATAAGGTAGGTTACATCCGGGGTGTTACATTAATACTCCGGCTTAACCTTGAGAAACTTTGCTAAACTGCGTACATTAGCCCCCAAATGCCAAGTGTTGTTACTTTGTAAGGTACTTGGGACATAACGTATGTCTTTAGAGTCATAAAAATTTGATTTGGCATACATTAGCCCCCAAGTGTCAAGTGGTTTTTTGTAAAGTACTTGAGACTTCAATCTTGATTTTTGAACTTGAAGCAAAATCTTGACTCATCTGAATGTTTTGCAGAATGCCTTATCTGAATTGAACTCGCAATTGACTGATGCGAAGACCCGGCTAGCGAGTTAGGAGGCAGAAATCAAATCTGCTAACTCCAAACTGCAAATAAGTCTCTCTGAGACGGAAAATTTAAAGACCAGCTTCACTGCCAAAAAGAAAACTTGGGAAGAGGAAAAAACGCTTCTGACCCAACGTGCTGAGAAGGCCGAAATAGCCCTTGAAGAGATTTCAACAGAGCTGAACGGTTTAAAGGGCCGGGTGTCTCAAATGGTGGCTACCATCTTTGGTAAGCCATCCTACTTTAATTTTGTGTGCTTTTTGATGATCCGGAGTATAAGCCGCCAGCTGACTTTGTGTATAAAATATGTGCAGGCCCTCGAAGCAAAAATCTAAGCCAAGACCCTTTGATTAAACTGAAGGCAGTGTATACTTTGGTAGAACAATTGTATATTGGTGCACAGCGGGCTCTTGCCGCCATCTCTCCTGCCAATCAAGGACCCAACCGGCTCAGCGACGTCCTGAAGAAACTGTCAATCCTGCCAGCCAGGTTTCAAGAAGTGAAACACTCCTGCGCGTGAGCCGGAGCTTTGACTGCCCTGAGCCGCTCCAAGGCTTGGGCGCCAGACCTAGACCCGGCGGACGTGTCCAGAGGCTATCCCACCATGAAGGAAGATGGTTCTCCTTTTGAGCAGGATGACTTCATGGCCTGCGTGCGCAGAGTCCGACCTCAGGCAACTACCCTTGGAGCCGGTGTTAGTGTTATGCCTCTCTCTTTATATCGTAGACTTGATTTGAATAAGTTGACACCTACTGAAATATCTTTGAAAATGGTTGATAAATCTACTGCTATACCTGTCGGTATTTTTGAGGATGTGCCCGTTGTAGTTGCAAACGTTACTATTTTAATGGACTTTGTTATTCTTGATATTCCCGAGGACGATAGTATGTCTATTATTCTTGGAAGATCCTTTTTGAATACTGCAGGGGCTGTTATTGATTGCACTAAAGGCAATGTCACCTTTCATGTTAATGGTAATGAGCATACGGTACACTTTCCGAGGAAACAACCTCAAGTCCACAGTATCAATGCTATTGGAAAATTTTCATCGATTATATTTGGAGGTTTTGAATTTCCTCTTCCTACTATCAAGAAGAAATATGATATTCTTATTATCGGGGATGTGCATATCCCCGTTGAGGTAACATAGTGTTATTCGAAATTTCTCCGGTTCCATGTTATTCGGAATGAGTTCATTAACAAGACTTGATCAACCTTATTAGTGGAATCCTTTTGATGATCATGAGAATGATGAAACTAGAAGACACAACCTTCTGTACCCTACTTTTACTTTCTGTTATTTATATTAAATAAAATAAAAATAAATATTTTTCTGTCTGTTATCTAATTATTCGTGCAATATAAAAATACCCCAAAAATAAAACTTCTCCAAATGCCTTGAAATTTAAATATGATTTTTTCTACAATATTTGAGAATATTTGGCACTGAGAACACAGCAGGGGGGGTCAACCACCTGCCCACGAGGGTGGAGGGCGCGCCCTACCCCCCTGGGCGCGCCCCCTGCCTCGTGGGCCCACGGTGGCCCTTCTCCACTTATCCTTTCACCCACACACTCATTCTTCCTCCCCAAACAAGAATATCTAGCTCAAACCCGAGTCCAAACTCGTTTTGCTGCCATTTTCGATCTCCTTGCTCAAAGCACCTCTCATAAAACTGCTTGGGGAGATTGTTCCTTGGTAGGTGACTCCTCCATTGGTCCAATTAGTTTTTGTTCTAATGCTTTATTCATTGCAAATTTTTGCTGCTTATGTGACCCTGTTCTTGAGCTTGCATGTCAAATTTATATGGTCAAAAGTAGTTTTGATGCATGATATAGGCCCTAGGAAAAGAAGATATATCACCTCTTCATCCGAGATCGACACGACACCATCGCTGGTCAGCAGATTTATGGTTTACACCTTTGTACTCGTATTTGTATGAATCTTGCTTGTAGTTGAATGAAATATGAATGTTTTAAAAAAAAATGGAAGCGGCATGGCTAGTTTGACCTATACACCTTGGGTGATCCTCCACAAATTATCCTAGCTAAACTTGTTAGTGATGTAACAATTATTTGATTTTAATAAAGTGTGCCATAAGTTAAAAAACTTGAATGAGAACAACCCTCCCCTTATAAGAGAGTAGTTTACCTCCTCACCCAACATTTCTTTTGAGAATTTTATCTATGAGAGGTTGTATATCCTCTCTTCTTAATTATCATGATGGACAGGAATCAAATTGTTCTCGTGCATGCCTTGTTTCTTTTGTGACTACAAACTTATGCTCATAAAACTCTTATTTTCCATCACACGAAATAAAAATAGTATATATATATATATAGACACACACACACACATAACGTATCAATGGGACGCAGCATAAATGATAAACCCAAAGCCCCACGCGCGTAGAGCGACGGTTCCCAGAGGCGAAAAACAGGCGACGCGAGAGGGGTGGTTCCGGCAAGCGGTCGCCGACGGTCTCCAACGCCTCCGGTGGCCTCTTGGCGTCGGGAGGTGGGGGAAACCGTCATCGACTGCGCGGCCGTCGTAGATAGGGTTGTTGGGGTAGTTTCTCCAAGCATTGGTGCTCGAGCGAGGACGACTCCGATGAGGTGGAATAAAATCCTCCAGCCTACTCTCCGTCGCGTTGGTGCTTGCTCTGGCGACGCCAAGGGGCTAGGGAGGCGGGGTTCCTCTGGGCTGACGGTGCCGGTTGCGCGCTGGCGGTGCATAGGAGTCTGCGGTATCTGGATTGGTGACTCCAGATCCGCTTGTTGCAGGCGATCAGTGACTGTGGTGATGTGGTGGGCATGGTGGCTGGTGATGCTGCTCCTCGTCGGCGAAGGTCGATGGCTGTGGCGGATCCAAGGTGAGGGGAGCATGGGGAATGTCCCTGGCCAATGTGTCGGAACCCAACATTGGTTCCCATCCACTGGGACAGGACCTATATGCGGCTCACAAAGCCTTTGTGGCGATGGTGCTCCTGCCCTGGCTTCTTGGTCGGCGACTCTCCTTTCCTCTGGCGACAGCGGTTCGTTGAAGGTTGAGGATGAACAGGGACCCAGGGACTTTTATGTGATTTTGGTGTTTGTTTGGGTGCTCTTTGTGATATGGTGGGACAGTTGTACTCATTGTATCTTTTCTTTGCGTAGTAATACGTGTCTCACTAATAACATAATGATAGGATAATCTTATGCAAAAAACCAGTCTGGCCCTCTCCACTAAGGAAAAGAAGATATATCACCTCTTCATCCGAGATCGACACGACTCCATCGCTGGCCAGCAGATTTATGGTTTACACCTTTGTACTCGTATTTGTACGAATCTTGCTTGTAGTTGAATGAAATACGAATGTTTTTTTTTTAAAAAATTGGACGCGGCATGGCTAGTTTGACCTATACACCTACAAAGATACGGGTGGGCTAGATGTCAATCGGGTCCCGTTTAATCTCGTTTAAAGTCCACTTATAATATGATAGTTCAAAAAAGTTTTTTGTTTGTTTGAGGGAAATGAACCATCAAGCTAGCAAAAGCTAACTAAATAAGATTGCGGCCGTTATTTATTTGCCACTTACATCCTCCATGACATGCTAATTCGACGCGTAAAATCCAGCTTTGAATCAACCAGCAATCTTTATCAGCGACGGCGTGTACATGAACACGAGCGTCTTGGCGATCACTCTATTGCGCGCAGAATTACGTCCGCAGTTCTTAAGCTGCCCTCTAACGTCGACCACTACGCGCGCCTTTCCGCTTCCGGTGCCGGCGATGCAGCAGTGGTGCATGGACCGGCCCGCGAGCAGTAGCATCTCCCCTGTGCTCGCGCACATCCCCAGCGGCACCACACGCGCCAGTATGTACTCCGTGTCCAACCCGAGGACCTGCGTCCACGTCCCCGCCGCCGTGCGCAGCCCCACCGTGCCTAGCAGGCTCTTCCACGTCACGACGACGCACAGCGCGCCGCCCACGTTGCCCAGCGCCACGTCCTGGCACCTCCACCGGCACGGGGGGCCGTCGACGACGCTGTACTCGCCGCTCGTCACGTCGAAGGAGAGGAGGGTGGACGCTCCAGGCTGGGCCTGCGAATCGGGGCCGTCCAGGAAGCGGTCGTCGATGACCCAGTACACCGTGCTGCCGACGGACGCGGGGGGCGTGCCGTAGATCGGGCACGGCGGGTCACGGGCGGCAGGGCGCCACGAGGGCGGGCCCTGCCCCAGCGCGAGGACCTCGACGCCGATGCTGTACGCCCCGGCCTGGACGTCGTGGACGCGGTAGTAGTAGCGGACCGCCTTGAGCGCGCGTGCGGCGGCGTCCTAGCAGAAGCCGAGGCGGTCGATGCCGGCGCCGGTGCAGCTGGGCGCGCCGCGCGGGAGCCGCACAGACTCGCCGGTGGCCGGGTTCCACGCGAGCAGCTCCGCGGCGCTGCAGACGACGAGGACGCCGTCGCAGTGCACGATGGTGCGGTCGAAGCTCCGCGGGGAGCGGAGCTGGACCCGTGACACGGGCCCGCCGCACTCGCCGGACTCGCGGTAGCGGTATATCTTGAGGAATGGGCCCGACCCGGGGCTGCACGGCGAGACCACGGGCATCTCCGCCCGCCAGCGCTGCAGGTGCGCGCGGGCGAAGGCAGGGTCGCGGCCGACCGTGGCGCGCCAGGCTCTGCATACGTGGCGAAACCGTAGGACATCGTCGGTGGGCAGCCTCTCCAGAATATGGAGAAGGACGGCATCGGGAAGTGACAGCGCCGCCGCTGTCTCGTCAGTGCAGATCTTCCTCTTCTTCTTGGGTGGATTAGCATCCATTGCTGTGACTACAAACTGCTCTCGGCAATTTAGATAGAAGATGTAAATGTAGGATGCGACTACGTCACTGAGCGTGGTCACCCCCTCCCGTTTCTGGGAAGGCCGCTCTGTGCAAAACTACGGGAGTGCGAAATATTTCTATATGTTGATTCGTGCCCGGTGAGGGTATATATGAACGGAAGTAGAGAAGAGGGAGCGAGAAAGACTCGGAATAGGACTACAAGAAAATCTCTCTATATAAATCTACGCCGTTGTAGGAATTGGTGTAGATGTCGACCCCAGAAATTCGCACTCCCGTGATCCGAGACACGCGCGTAAGTGGTTGCCGTCGCCTTGATGCATGCAGAAAAACTCGCATGAGGACGTAGTAAGTTTTAAGTTTCTAGTTATCTCACAAAAAAAGTTTTAAGTTTTAGTCTCTGAAATTGTCGATCACACGTTCAGAAACTTACAAGTTTGTCGGTTGCTCGTGCCAAGTTTCAGCAATTGAAACTTAAAACATAAAAAAAAATCTATCCTGGGTTTTTTGAAACATCAGATTTTGTCGGGCGCTCATACCAACAAGTTCTAGAAGTTGAAACTTAATGAAATTTAAAAACTCATCAAAATGTACTCAAATGAGTCTCATTTGAAAGCCCTCGTCATCAGAAACACGAATATGCAAGCAAAATATAATTTAGTCTTTTCGTTAAAAAATGATAAAAAATCGAAAAATCGAAAGCCAAAAGAAAAGAACCGCAATAACTAGCTGCCCTTCCCAAGGGGGGGAAGGAGGCACCAACGAGTGATCGTTCCCCTGAGGTTTCGATCGAGCGAACTGTTTCGGTGGCGAAACCACCCCAGGGCAAAGTAGGCATGACCGGCCCATTTAGCACGCCTCCTATGATCCCGATCGTATTTTACGGGGGCAAAATACAAACTTTTGACATATTAAAAAGGGTGTGTCTAGGGCACATCTAGATGTACTTTAGTTATTGCACATCTAAGTGAGTGAATCAAGTATAAAGAGGAAAAGAAAAAAGAAAAAGAAAAATGTCCACACGAATCTCAACGTAAGATCAATGACACATCTAGATGTGCTTTAGCAAAACTGTATTAAAAAACATTAGATAAAACTGAATTATCACTAGATGCGCTTTAGCAAAACTGTATTAAAAAACATTAGATAAAACTGAATTATCACTAGATAAAGGTTTCCGATGCATTAAAAATTTTGTCATGAGATGTTTCATGCCATGTTTGTGAGAATATTTGTTCTTTATTTTGCTATGGACTGGTAAAAAATGGCAAGTCAAAGTATTAAAAAATCTAAAAGTTTGCCATATTACAATAACATATTACACAGCAGGGCCGTGATTTAGAAAACAGAAGTTCATAAATTTGCCATGTGACATGACAAATTTATATAAATACTGGACATCACTTTACCGGGTCGAAAAAAAAATGAATTTTCCATATGAACATAAACATTCCATTTTAGAAATGCCATGAGTTAGGGCACAAAAATTATAATTTTGCCGTGTGAAAAATTAACTAAAATTATGTACATTTGACATGTCATAGAAAGCAAAAATGCCAAGGTGTGTAAAATAAAATTACCATGCTACTTAAAATGAAAGCTACCAAGGGCTAATTAAATAAACTTGCCATGGTCTAACTAATAAAATATTCCTGGTCTAAAAAATAAATTGCCATGGTACCCATCAAATATATGCCGTTTTTTATTAATAGTAATTAATATTTCCATAATTACAAAAGTAATGAAGGATACATGCAAATTTTAAAAATAGTAAGGACGCTATGGACAAGAGCGTCCTGACCTGGACATAGATGCTAACAACGTCCAGTGTGGATGCTGTTTTTGCAAGCATCCATTATCTGGTTTGACTGGCGGCCGCCGCACCCATTTGGTCTCCATCTCCCACCTCCATCTACCCGCCTGCCACGGCCGGCCCTAGCCTCCGCACCCATCTCGTCCCCATCTCCCACCTCCATCTCCTTGCCTACCACGGTCGGCCCTGGCCTCCGGCTGGTCCCCGTTGCTCGCCTTCCCACGGACCGCCTCAGCCTCGGCGTCGCTGCTGACATCCTCACGACCGCCCCAACCTCCGGCTCATCCCCGATGACAGGGTCGAGCCGACAAAATCGGAGGCCCCGTGCGAAATTCTAAAATGGGCCTTATCTCACAAAAAAAGTACTACTTCCTCCGATCCAAACTAATTTGGATTCAAGGGAGTATATGAACTTATGCATATCTTCTTCTGAGAGTTAAATACTCTTTCTTTTATTTCTTCGAACACTTCAAGATGAATCAGGTCCTTCTTACTTATTGTCGGCTGCCGATAACCCTTTCTGCCTTCGTTCCTGGTCCCGCCCTCCTGTTCCTTACTCCTGAAAAGGCCCGGCAGCCTTGAAACGGAACCGCTCGACCCGAGTCCAGAGATTCATGAGCAAGGAAGGCGGACTGGATTATCCCTAACCTGCCGCCTTGATGACCTCCAGCGCCAGATGAAAAGAAGCACGGACGCCTCGTCTCTTCGCTCGTCTCGAGCTTGATCGATCGCTGGATTTCTTTTTAGGGGACGATCGATCGTTGGATGAGGAGTACGTCTCGATCGTGCGCCAGAGTCCAGAGGCAGGCAACAACGGCCCAAAACAAAGACTGAAGAGGCCCATCTACAGATGAGTAGTACTGCTGCATATATGATTTGGGCCCCCTGGAATCGGGGGCCCCGTGCAGGCGCACAGGTTGCACCCCCTTGGGCTCGGGCCTGCCCGACGACCACACCCTCACGGCTACCCCCAACCTCCTCACGGCCAAAGTGGTGGGCCGAGGGCGCCGCCGGGGCTACATCAGCAAGTCGGTCGGAGGTGGTCGTCCCTCTCTCTTCTCTCCACTGCTTCTCTGTACATCGCCCCAACCATTGATTGCATCTTGTTGTAGCTTTACTGATTTCACTTACTACCTAGGCATAGCTGAAAACATTAGATTGTTTGACCTTTATTTATCAGTGTAGATTGTGAAGAATAAATTCAAATGATTGCTTTGATATTTCACCTCAACATTTACTCGCTCCTTTTATGCTGTAACAGGGTTTTGAAATGGATAGAAATGGATGTTTCAGTGATTTGCTATGGGTGCCTCGCAGCCAGCACAAAATATCCAAAACTTGGGAAAATGTGAGTGATTTCGCATGTCATTTGTTAGACTTAGTGGTTAAATAAAGACTAATTGTTGTGTGTATTGATGCAGCCTAACATTTGCTTGAATGTATGGTGTCACCGTGTTGGCATCCCATTTGATCCTCTATGTACATCAGCTTTAGAGAACCTTGGTTTTTATTAGATTGCTAAGATGAGGAAAATCAATGTCGACAAATACTTGATATCGGCATTGGTGGAGCGTTGGCGGCCCGAGACAAATAGTTTTCACCTACCTGTAGGAGAAACAACTATTACGTTGCAAGATGTTAGTTGTTTGTGCAGGTTGCCTATCCATGGTAAACCACTTGTTGGCAAAGCTGATGCACAATGGTCAGAATTAGTTGAGAGGTTGCTTGGGATTCCTGTGGATGAACAACACATGAAACAAAAGAAAAGGCGAAAAGGTGATGATAATATTGTTGTTAGGAATTCACAATACTTTCTAAATTTGGGTAAACTGCGGGAACACTTCCATGTGTTGCCGGATTATCCAGTGGATAGGAGATTCATTGGCATGCTCGAGCACTTGTTCTATATATCCTTGGCTCCATAGTCTTTACTGATACATCTGGAGATGGAGTGCCAGCCATGTATCTCCAATTTATGCAGGATTTAGGACAACAAACAGAGTATAATTGAGGAGCAGCTGCTCTTGCTGTGTTGTATAGACAATTGAGCATGGGTGCTGAGAAGGAGAGACTAGAAATTTCAGGGCCTTTATTGCTGCTACAGTTATGGTCTTGGTCCCGTTTGCCACTTGGTCGCCCTAAAGTTATTTTTGAGAAGCCCAAAGAAGGAGATGAACCTGATGAAGAGGAAAATGAACAGGAAGTACACTTGGATTATAACCCTGTTTTTGGAGCAAAGTGGTGTGCTGCACATGCGTTTGATGTCCCTCACAATGTTGGTTTGTATTCTTGTCACCAAATTTGTTACACATCATTTGTGGTATGACAAACAATTTTAGTAACTTGCAATCAAATATATAGGTACTGAATATTATCGAAATCAGATTGATTTGATTCGAGAAGGTGTAATTGATTGGCAACCATATGATGATCTTCTAGAGCAAATGCCTTTCGAAGTTCATCAAGATTCTGATTGGTGGTTTGCTAGAGTACCGCTCATGCATTTTTGGATTGTGGAGTTCCACTATCCACATAGGGTGATGCGGCAATTTGGATTAATACAACCCATTCCACCTTCTCTTCCACGTGGCGAGGCAGAGGTTCGGAGACTTTGAAAAATTAAGCATTCTGCAGGAAAATCGAATAATTGGGAGTTAGTCCATGTGAATTATGTTCAAGAATACAATCATGTTGAAGCAAGAGTGTGGCCATAGGACATTCACTTTGATGTAGCTAGTTTACCTGAGTACATACATTGGTTCTAGCAAAATGGTATGTACACAATATTATTTTGACTCTCAATGCTTAGGAGGCCTAAATGAACCTATCACATATCCTCGAGATAGCATCGAATGGACCGGCTACATGCCTAGCGGTCCGCCATTGGCTCACATTGTAAGTGTGTGCAAGATTTTAATTATTTCTTTGCAACACATTAACAATCACATGATTTGACATTTGTATTGTCTCTTGTAGAGCCTACGTGAGATAAAGAATGTTGCATGGGGGATCAAATGTGCTACTACTACTGGATGCAAGAAGATAGGAAAATCTATATTGAGGTCTTGTGTAGGAAACCTGATGGATCTGAACTTGGAGCCTAGGCTACGAAGCATGCTCGCTGAGGCTAGATTGCCACTGAATATCGAAGATATCCCATCTGATGATGAGGTGTCAGATATTGCTCACTCACCGAGTCCCCCAAAGGAAAGCAACTCCGATGTATTTAATGAGTGGATTTACTCTGGGAGAGGTTTTACAACATATCTCAAGGTTGAAGAAGCCATAGGAGATGGAGGACGGACAACACAAGATGCAAGTCAAGCTCCCAGTTTTCGGTCAAGGAGTTCTTCACAAGTACTAAATTAGAATGGATCATATGGTGATATGCTATGGCCATCTGCACCGACCTAGAAGTGTAACTGACTAGATGTTTCTTTATTTTTGCTCAACAAAAACAGTTCATGGTTCTGCTTTGTAACATGCCAGACATGGGTTGTAATCCTTTCAAGCTATGTCACTCCTCCTTGGCTCTAAGCTCAATGGAATTTTCCCAGAATACTAGTCATCATATGGTTTTCCTTGTGTCCAAATTTCAACAAATTTTGGACACTTTTTTTTGCCGAAGAAAAGAATGAACGATTCTCTCAATGTGTGACTCCAAATTTGATGAAAACTTCCCAGAATAAATGTCATAATATGGTAGTCCTCGTGTTCAAATTTCATAAAATTATGGACACTTTTTTCACTTTAAATTTTGGCTGAAAACAAAGAATGGACGATTCTCTCAATGTGTGACTCCACATTTGATGAAAATTTCCCAGAATAATAGTCATCATATGTTAGTCGTTGTGTCAAAATTTCATAAAATTCTTGAGACTTTTTTGTTTCAAGTTTTTTGGCCAAATTTTGGCTGGAAATGAAGAGTCTACGATTCTATCAAGCATTACAGAAAGCAAATATAATTAATTTTGGTACACAAAAATTTCAAATGTGCCACTATGAATGCAAATCATAATCCCGTCTGTCATCGACTAGATGATGTGGTTTTCTCTTTACTTGATCTCTTCCCTTTGGATGATGTGTTCTTCCCTTGAGTCGACCTTAATGTGCTCTTCCCTTGATTCGACCTGTTTCCTTTGGATGATGTGTTGTTCCCTTGACTCAACCTCTTTCCTCGACTCAACGATGAGGTATGTCCTTGACTAGATGATGTGCCTAAAGGTAAGACACACAAGTTAAATCAAATGTAAATAAATTTTATACATAATCCAGTACTGGATAATTAACTAGCTTCTATACCTATTTGATTATTGTCTATTGTGGAACGTTGAGCTTGGTGCCCCATTCTCATTCCTTGCATTTCATCCATGTACATCGGAATCCTTTTGTGTTGCCGACGCCCATGAATTATTAACTTCTCATCGGGAATAATAGTAGGACCAGTATATATTGGCCACTCATTTTGGTTACCATAAGGATGAAATTGCCTGGCCCAAGTGTTTGCTAGCAGTTGAGAAGAGTAATACAGATGTACTATTTGATTTTCATTCAGATTCCTATACTTGCAAACAGCAAGCACATGAGCACATGGCACACCAGTCAGGTTCGGCTTTAGGCACTCACAAGATGGAGCAATATTTGGTTGCAAAGTGACCTTGTACTTGAAGTCTCTATGAATAAAAACAACATGATCTCCATGGCATAATGGGACCCTCTCGTTATCAACCTTCACCTCAAATATTCCAACTTCATCACCATATGAAACAACATGCATATGTCCTCCCTTGTCTGCCCTTTTTACCAATAGTTTGTCCACCCGTTCGGACCATTGCTTTCATCCACCAACCAAGTAAAGAGCACTTCGTCTTCTTTCTACAAACCACTCCAAACACTTTGAAAATGTTTCCTCCACAATCGCTGCCACCAGAAGCCTTCGAGAAAGCCTAAACACAATATTTAAGGACTCAGACCCATTGCTTGTCATGATCCCCCAACGGTACCCACCATCCATGCACTGGAATACTTTTTCAGGTTTTCTTGCTCATTTTTGTCTTCCTGCAAATACTTACCGACCTTTCGAAGATATGCTATTGCGTCAGGACAAGTATGTGCAATAGATGGCATGCCCTCCTCAAACTTACAAGGTTTCTTTTTCTTCACTGCCCACTTGAATATTTTCAAAATGTTATCATCCCGATAAGATTTGTATAGGTTCTCTGCGACATGTTGATAGCAAAATCGATGAACACACTCACCAGCATTCTCGTTCCAACCAATGTGTGGCTGCTTAAACACCCATTTGATTGCTTTGTGGCGATCTGAAATGACACACATGAACTTTCCAACACCAATTACCTCCCTCCGAAGCCATCTCATGAACCAACCCCGGTTTGTTGCATCCTCTTTCTCCACAATAGCAAATGCAAGAGGTATTAGCTGGTTATTAGCATCGTATCCACATACCATAGGCAACCTTCCCTTGTACCTTCCTGATAGAAATGATGCATCCACACTTATTACAGGTCGAATGTGAGGAACAACTTCAATACAAGGTCCAAATGCCCAAGCCACACATTGAAACTCTCTATGCCCATCTTGCGCCATGGGTTTTGATAGGAGAGTATACTTTGTACCTAGATTTTTAACTTTGATAGCTTCTAGGAAGGGGACCAGGAGATTGTATGATCCTTCCCAGGTACCAAAAAGTTGTGCTATGGCCTTCTCTCTTCCACGCCATAACTTCTGTATGATGGCTTCACATTTCGGTAACGTTGTCTGACTAATGCCCGGACATTTTTTATACTCAACTCCAAGTCATCCTTTAGTGCTTCACGAATCACATCAGCAATGATAGAGGCTGATAACTAAGAATGGTCAGTTCTATTTGCTAGTGCACGACAAGTATGAGAGTAAGGACACTTTCTTATTTGCCAACATGAACCAATTTTTGTTGGTGTTGCATATAGCCTCCACATGCAACTATCATTTATACACTCCGCTACAAGTTTAGATTGACTACTTGTGCTATACTTTACTTCCAAGTTCATGTTTATGTGAAATTCACCAATTGTAATTTTAAGGTGCTCTTTCGAATCAAAAATCTAAATCTCTGACAATGGACTGGCAAAGTGTTTCTTACATCCAAAAAAGCTTTCATCCGCCGTTGTCTCCCTTAGTACAGAGATGTCACTAAAGGCTCGCACACCATTCTGTCCTGAGCTCCTCATGAATGGAAATGCATTGACAGGATGCACACGCCTTGGTTCTGAATCATCATCCGAACTTTGGCTAGGTGCACCATCAGAATCATGCTCACCATCATCATCATCATCATCAAGTTTTCCAATGAAATCCTCCTCCCAGTCTGTATCCTCTTCATAATATGGGTCATCGGCAATACTTGTTCGCAAATTATTTGTTACATTAGCATGACTCGAAGGTGTAGCATGTGACATGTCGAGATCAGCAGCACGCGTACTAGATTCTGGAAAAGCACCGACAAAGGTTTGCTGTAATGAGGAATGCATTGCACTTTCAAACCTTCGTTTTTGACTTTTAGTTCTTGGGATACTGCTTGCATGTAACATCTCAAATTTTCAATTTGGAATGTTATACACTAGATCATCATTGCATATCATATTTATTGCATTTTGGTTGATCCTAGAAATTTCACGCAACTCAAGGACCCTCGGAGAGAGTTGGGGATTTCGTTATTTTCATATTTGAGTTGTCTCAAATTTTGAAAATAGGATCGTATGATTTTTTTTATTTTATCTTCAATTATTTCTATTACAAAAATATGAGAGAGGGAATAAAATGACTTTCCCAAAATAAAGAAATATTGGTGATTTAATAAAAAAATCAAATAAGATTTTATTTGGTTTTATTTGCTATTTATTTGAATTAGGAAAAATGCGCATTTTTCAAAATTGCATTTAGGCCCCAAATAAATGTTCATCCTGTACGGCTTGATTTTAGAAGCCGGAGAAAATTTATTTCGGGATTTTAGAGTCCGTTTAGTATTCCTTTTGTTCTTTTCCGAGCGTAATTATTAAAAAAAAAGTCTGAACCGACCTTGGGCCGTAACCGGCCAGGACTCCTCCTGGCCGGGCCTTCTTATAAGCGCCCCGAGGCCCCGGCCAAGCCCAGCCGCCGCCCCCGCCCAACCCTAACCCTAGCCGCCGCCGCCGCCCGCCCTCCCGCGCCGCCGCCGCCCGCCGGAGCGCCGCCGACGACGACATCGCCGCCGCCGGAGGTTGTCTCGCCGCCGCCGGTTTCGAAAAACCGTTCAGTTTTCCGACGGTTTTGTTCGTTTTTTTAGTTTCGGTTTTTAAAATAGATCGGTTTTTTCGATTTATTTAATTAGCGAGCGTTCGTTCGTTCGTTCGTTATAATGAACGTTCATCATTTTTATTTTTCTCGGATAAAGCCGCGATTTTTCTGATCGCGATTTCTGATCCGATTTTCGTTTTAGTCTAACTTTTCGCTCGTTTATCGGAATCAGGCGATTCAAGCGCCTGGAGTTTTGTCTCGAAACCCTCTTTCCGTTTAACCAACTCAAACAAGTTTTTGCCACTGTAAAAATTGCCCTAGATCCAGAATAGTAAATGAAGCCTGTTTCTTTTGCCGTTTGTCTTTCATTGCTTCGTTTGTTTTGATTCTTTTTGCCAGCCGGAGTTCTTAAGTTGAACTTTCTGGTTAGATCTCTTATTTGAGTTTTACCTGTGCATTAGTTGAGTATTTATTGTATGATTGTTTGTTTGCGATAGAGTACCCGGAGTGCGCCGCTTGCTACTTTAAATCGCTAGGTTTCTCGAATCATCAGCAAGGCAAGTAACACTTTGATCATGTTTTCCCTCTACCTAGTTTTATTGCATTAGATCAATCCTCACACATTGCATGATTAGGATCTAATTAAATTGTGGGTTTGGGAAGTAGTTGAGGTAGTACCTATTGCCTGTTATTATCAAACCTTTGGGAGTTACTTCTACGTTTGCTTATTATGTCGTGCTATGCTAGTAGACGTGGATTGGGTGAGTGTATCCATGACAGATGTGAGATTGTTAATTAATGGTTTACTTAAGGTGGCAACTTAAATACACATCTGGGTGGATTGAGCCACCTGGGTATTCCAGCGATTGCCTGTTTTTCTTTATGGACCGCCACCCAGGCTAAAAGGGATCATGAGATTATTCATGCTAGAAACTTCCATGTGTAGCCACAAGCTACTATGGGCTCTAGCATAGTTGACTAAGTCATGCGAACTCTTACAGTGGTGGACTAGCAGATGTAGGGGATGTAGGTTGGTACGGTCTACCCGTTCGTAAGGTGCTAGCGCTTTTGAAAGACTATGTCTCGGTCATCCGTTTCTCAAACATCATGTAGTGCGAGAATCCCAACGGAGGAGATCGAGTCTTGTGGGGAAAAGTGTGCAAACCTCTGCAGAGTGTATAAACTAATCATGATTAGCCGTGTCCTTGGTTATGGACATCTTGAGTATCTAGTACCTGGATTATCATGTGAATATCAACATGTTACTCTAAAATTAATTTTGTTGGGTTTTGTTTAATGATGATGCTTAATTGGGATTGAGAATGCTGTCAACCATTCTCAATGTTTAACAACTACCATGATAGTTAAATAAAATTTATTCCTTTGCAGTAGGGAAAAATTGGCTTTATGCAAAACTGTAACCATAGAGCTTTCCACCAGCCAAATATGCATATAGAGTAGTCTATTTCATTCCATTACTCTCTATGTGTTACTTTGCCAGCATATTCCATGTGCCCGTTTCGGGCTGCAACGTTAATTTGCAGACTTTTCAGACGATGATTAAGGAGTTTTAGGTCGTGGTTCTATACTCAGTGATGCCGTTAGAGTTGATGGACTCACTTATCTTCCAAGCCTTCCGTTGTTATCGTTATTAGATGGCCTTAAGCCATATTTATTGTAATAAGTTCTCTTTTGAGACTCTCGATGTAATAAGTGTGTGATTGCTACTCTGTTATAAATCCTTCAAGTACTGTGTGGTGTCAGCATTACTGATCCAGGGATGACACCTGAGCACAGAGATTGGACTGTTTGAGGTCTGGTCGCTACAAGATGATATCAGAGCACACGCTGACTGTAGGACACGACCACTAAGCTAAAGACCTAGATCACTACTCACTCTCTTCTCTTTCTGACTTCTCATCTTTTCTACTCTTTTAGGATGGCGGATGCAAGGAACAAGTTCACTCAACCGGATGAAGATACACCCTTTGGACGTCACTTGAAGGAAGTCACTAGATACCTGAACATAGGAGTACCAAGCTTCACCAGAACCTACAGCGCCACTCTACCTGAAGAAGAGCGCTGGATGATTCAAGTTCAAGTTCCAGGAAGGACGTTCATGCCAGTCACTGAGCCCATAGAGTTTTCTTTTGATGCACCAACTTGGAGTCTAGGAAAGAGCATGGCAGCTCACATCGCCATGGGACGCATTGGAGAAGTCTACCGCAATGATCTCAAGGATACTATCTACCAGATTTGTGGGCGCCGAGATGAGCATTGGGAGATGATCAGCACCAGGAAGGATAGATCAGTTGCTGCTTTTGTCCAGGAGTTAAACCAACACATTCGACGTTAGGAGAACCAGATGTGCGCCGACATGATAGATCTGAAGAAGGCAAGGACAAGAATCAAGGAACTGGAGGAAGAACTCAAGGCTACACGTGAAGATTACGAAGAGGAAATCGAAGTTTTAGTGGAGAAGAATGACAATCTGATCAAGAAGATCGGAATATTTATGGGAGGCCCTACACCAGTAGAAGAAGACGAAGAACCCAAGGAGATTCGCCCGGAAGAGTACATCATCATCGACGACACTGACACGGATCCAGATGATAGCGATGATGACTATGTTGATGAAGCTGGATCAGATATCATGGAGTCTGCAACCGAAGAATATTTCTAGTAGACCACCTCATCAGTAGTAGTAGTCCACCATGTAAATATAGTAGTCCGAGCACTTTTGCGATAGTAGATTGATTGTATGCCCTTGTTTGATTGATTGAATGAAGTGAATTGTTTGCTTTTGCCTCATGTGCATATGGGTAGTGTTTTCTCTTTAGATCCCTCTCTATTCTTAAATCTCATCTTTTCTAAACCCTCATATGCCTCCGAGACGTGACCCCGGATTTACTTTCCCACCGGAGCTCACTCAGTTGATCCAGCAGCAGAACACATTGATGCAGTTGCTAGTCCAGAATTAGAATCAGGAGAACAACAACAACAACCCACCACCACCACCACCTGTTGATCACTTAGCCCGTTTTCTTAGGCTGAATCCGCCGATGTTTTTCAGTAGCACCGAGCCGATAGTGGCAGATGATTGGCTCCGCAAGACAGCTAGAGATTTGACCACAACAGGATGCACGGATGCGAAAAAGGTGAAGTTTACCGCACATCATCTTGAAGGACCCGCAGCATCATGGTGGGAGAATTTCACAGCCACTTTTCCTGTCGACACTGTCACATGGGACCAGTTTCAGCAGGCTTTTTGAACTGCCCATGTTTCAGCAGGAGCTATGGCCATGAAGAAGCGAGAGTTTCGCAACTTGCGCCAAGGAGGACGGACAGTTGGCCAGTATGTGGAGGACTTTAGTAAGCTAGCACGTTATGCCCTAGATGACGTTGCTACGGATGCAGCTAAGCAGGAGAAGTTTTTGGAAGGACTGAATGATGAGTTGAGCATGCAGTTGATGGTAGCAACCTTCAACAACTACCAAGAGTTGGTAGATCGTGCTCTTATGATTGAAGGGAAGCAGTAGCAGATTGAGAATCGCAAGAGGAAGTATGGACAAGGTAAGCACAATTCAGGAGCTCAGCAGAAGCCACATTTTACCCCTAAACCGGGAGGACATTTTCAGCATACCCATGGAGGAGGTAGCTCTCACAATCATAATGGCACCAAGAATGGTAATGGGAATGGAGGAAGTAATGACCAGAACTGCACCAACCCATCGACCCTAGCCAAGAGAGATCTGAGCCAAGTCACTTGCTTTAAGTGCCAGAAGACCGGATACTATGCCAATGAATGTCCTGAATCATAGAATGGAAATGTCAATGGAAGCTCCGGGAAGAAGCCGAACCCTTTCAATGGGGGACAGGTGAACCATGTTAACGTGGAGGAGGTTGAAGAGCAGCCGGATGCAGTAATCCGTAAGTTTTTGGTTAAGTCATTTACTGCATTCGTTCTTTTTGATACTAGTGCATCGCATTCATACATATCAAGGGGATTTGTAGATAAGTATAAACTGCCAACCCTAGCCCTTAGGTCACCCATGTTAGTAACCTCGCCTAGAGCAGAATATATGGCTAGCCTATGGTGTGATCGGTTACCATTAAGGATTGGTAACTACGTATTTCCCCCATACCTAATAGTGTTGGAATCTCAAGGACTGGATGTGATATTAGGCATGGATTGGTTGTCGATGTATGGAGGAAACATCGATTGCGCCAGTAAGTCGATCTTGCTTACCACCCCAGAAGGAAGAAGGATCAAGTATGTATCCCGACATGTGCCAAAGAGGACTCAAGTAAATTGTTTAATAGGAGTTGTGCAGGAGGAAGTACCAGTGGTGAAGGATTTCCCGGATGTATTTCCATAGGAATTGCTAGGCAGCCATCGGATAGAGATATTGAGTTTTTGATTGAGCTTTTGCCAGGCATAGGGCCAATATCAAAGAGACCATATAGGATGCCCGCAAAGGATTTGGTTGAGATTAAGAAGCAGATTAAGGAGTTGCTAGATAAAGGATATATTCGCCCAAGTTCTTCACCTTGGGGATCGCCAGTACTTCTAGTGGAAAAGAAGGATGGATCGTTAAGGATGGTTGTTGATTATCGAGGATTGAATGAAGTAACCATCAAGAACAAGTACCCCCTACCGATGATCAATGATCTGTTTGATCGATTGCAAGGAGCTAAGGTATTTTGCAAGATCGATCTGCGATCAGGATACCACCAGTTGAAGATTCGAGAACAGGATATACCCAAGACAACTTTTACCACCAGGTATGGGCTGTATGAGTATACCGTTATGTCATTTGGTCTGACTAACGCACCAGCATATTTTATGAACATGATGAACAAAGTGTTTATGGAGTTTTTGGATAAGTTCGTCGTAGTGTTCACTGATGATATCCTGGTTTACTCGAAGAATGAAGAGGAGCATAAGGAGCATTTGCGTTTGGTTCTTGGAAAGCTCAGAGAACATCAACTATATGCCAAGTTCATCAAATGTGAGTTTTGGTTGAAGGAAGTTGGATTTCTCGGACACGTTATATCCGGGGAAGGTATAGCAGTAGATCCCACTAAAGTTGATACTGTGACCAAGTGGGAAGCCCCAACAACAGTTGGAGAGATCCGGAGTTTTCTTGGACTCGCTGGATACTACCGGAGGTTTATTGAGAATTTCTCAAAAATTGCGAAGCCTATGACGGAGTTGTTGAAGAAGGATACCAAGTTCAAATGGACTGAGGAATGTGAGGCTAGTTTCCAATAGTTGAAGAAACGTTTGGTTACCTCACCAGTGTTGATTTTACCGGATCAGACCAAGGATTATGAGGTGTATTTGACGCTTCACGTCGAGGACTTGGAGCAGTGATTATGCAGGAAGGAAGAGTTGTTTCATATGCCTCACGACAGCTTAAGCCCCATGAGTTAAATTATGCTACACATGATTTGGAATTAGCAGCCGTAGTGCATGCATTGAAGACTTGGAGATATTTTCTGATTGGAAACCATTGCAAGGTGTACACGGATCATAAGAGTTTGAAGTATATTTTCACACAGAAGGAGTTGAACCTCGGACAAAGGAGATGGTTGGAGCTCATCAAGGATTATGATATGAACTTGCATTATCGCCCCGGAAAGGCTAACGTATTAGCTGACGCGTTAAGCCATAAGAGCCATGTCAACACCCTAATGACGGGAGATTTACCAAGGGAGTTAGCCAAAAATCTTAGAGAGCTATGTTTGGAAATAGTCCCGAAAGGCTATGTAGCAGCATTGGAGATTCAGTCTACTTTGATGGATAAGATCAGAGAAGCTCAAAGGACTGACAAGGAGATTACTTCTATTAAGGAGAAAATGAGCAAAGGAAAAGCTAAGGGATTTTGTGAGGATGAGCACGATACCTTATGGTTTGAAGACCGTGTCTATGTGCCAAATGATTCGGAGATCAGGAAGTTAATTCTACAAGAGGCCCATGATTCACCATATTCGATTCACCTAGGAAATACCAAGATGTTTTTGGATTTGAAGGATATTTTCTGGTGGACCGGAATGAAGAAGGATATTGCGGAATATGTAGCAGTTTGTGATGTATGTCAGAGAGTGAAGGCAGAGCATCAGAAGCCAGCAGGATTGCTACAACCATTGCTGATACCCGAATGGAAGTGGGATAAGCTAGACATGGGTTTTATTACAGGATTGCCCAGAACACGTTCAGGCTATGACTCGATATGGGTTGTAGTCGATCGTTTGACAAAGGTAGCTCATTTCATTCCCGTGAAAACTACCTATACCAGTGCAAAGTTGGCAAAGATATATATGACCAGAATCGTTTGTTTGCATGGAGTTCCAAGGAGCATAGTATTAGATAGAGGAACTCAATTTACCTCAAAGTTCTGGAATCGGTTGCATGAAACTTTGGGTACCAGGCTAGAATTCAGTACAGCTTTCCACCCGCAGACGGGTGGACAGACCGAGAGAGTCAATCAGATTTTGGAGGATATGCTGAGAGCTTGTGCGCTAGATTATGGATCTAGTTGGGACGAGAATTTGCCATATGCAGAGTTCTCTTACAACAACAGTTATCAATCCAGTTTGAAGATGACCCCTTTCGAAGCCTTGTACGGAAGGAGGTGCAGGACCCCATTGTCTTGGGATGAAGTTGGAGACCGCCAGTTGTTTGGACCGGATCTGATAAAGGAGTCTGAATAGAAAGTGAAATTGATTCGCGATAGGCTCAAGGTAGCTCAATCCAGGCAGAAGAGTTATGCAGATTCTAAACACAAGGAGACAATTTACGAAGTCGGAGACCGAGTTTATCTTCGAGTATCACCACTTCGAGGAGTTAAGCGCTTTGGAGTTAAGGAAAAGTTAGCGCCACGTTTTGTAGGCCCATACAAAGTTTTGGAGCGTATGGGAGAAGTAGCCTATAAGTTGGAATTGCCCGAAGGATTGTCAGAAGTTCACGACGTGTTCCACGTATCCCAGTTGAAGAAGTGTCACGCAGAGATGGCTGATATACCGCTGAGAGATACGATACCACTGGAAGCAATTCATTTGGATAGTGATTTGACCTATGAGGAGAAACCAATCAAGATTTTAGAGTATGCCAGTCGAGTCACCCGCGGCAAGGTTATCAAGTTTTGCAAGGTTCAGTGGAGCCACCACACGAAGGATGAAGCCACCTGGGAGCGAGAAGAAGATATGCTGAAGGACCACCCTCACATATTTTCTAGCCAATCCGAATCTCGAGGGCGAGATTCATCTTAAGGGGGGTAGGTTTGTAACATCCCAAATTTTCAATTTGAAATGTTATACACTAGATCATCATTGCATATCATATTTATTGCATTTTGGTTGATCCTAGAAATTTCACACAACTCAAGGACCCTCGGAGAGAGTTGGGGATTTCGTTATTTTCATATTTGAGTTGTCTCAAATTTTGAAAATAGGATCGTTTGATTTTATTTATTTTATCTTCAATTATTTCTATTACAAAAATATTAGAGAGGGAATAAAATGACTTTTCCAAAATAAAGAAATATTGGTGATTAATAAAAAAATCAAATAAGATTTTATTTGGTTTTATTTGCTATTTATTTGAATTAGGAAAAATGCACATTTTTCAAAATTGCATTTAGGCCCCAAATAAATGTTCATCCTGTACGGCTCGATTTTAGAAGCCGGAGAAAATTTATTTCGGGATTTTTAGAGTCCGTTTAGTATTTCTTTTGTTCTTTTCCGAGCGTAATTATTAAAAAAAGTCCGAACCGACCTTGGGCCGTAACTGGCCAGGACTCCTCCTGGCCGGGCCTTCTTATAAGCGTCCCGAGGCCCCGGCCAAGCCCAGCCGTCGCCCTCGCCCAACCCTAACCCTAGCCGCCGCCGCCGCGCCGCCTGCCCGCGCCGCCGCTTGCTCGCGCCGCCACCGCCGCCCGCGCCGCCGCCCGCCGGAGCGCCGCCGCCGCTGGAGGTTGTCTCGCCGCCGCCGTTTTTTTTTCGAAAAACCGTTCGGTTTTCCGACGGTTTTGTTCTTTTTTTTAGTTTCGGTTTTTTTAAATAGATCGGTTTTTCCGGTTTATTTAATTAGCAAGCGTTCGTCCGTTCGTTCGTTTTAACGAACGTTCGTCGTTTTTCTTTTTCTTGGATTAAATCCGCGATTTTTTTGATCGCGATTTATGATCCGATTTTCGTTTTAGTCTAACTTTTCGCTCGTTTATCGGAATCAGGCGATTCAAGCGTCTGGAGTTTCGTCTCGAAACCCTCTTTCCGTTTAACCAACTCAAACAAGTTTTTGCCACTGTAAAAATTGCCCTAGATCCAGAATAGTAAATGAAGCCTGTTTCTTTTGCCATTTGTCTTTCATTGCTTCGTTTGTTTTGATTCTTTTTGCCATCCGGAGTTCTTAAGTTGAGCTTTCTGGTTAAATTTCTTATTTGAGTTTTACCTGTGCATTAGTTGAGTACTTATTGTATGCTTGTTTGTTTGCGATAGAGTACTCGGAGTGCATCGCTTGCTACATCGAATCGCTAGGTTTCCCGAATCATCAGCAAGGCAAGTAACACTTTGATCATGTTTTCCTTCTACCCAGTTTTATTGCATTAGATCAATCCTCACACATTGCATGATTAGGATCTAATTAAATTGTGGGTTTGGGAAGTAGTTGAGGTAGTACCTATTGCCTGTTATTTTCAAACCTTTGGGAGTTACTTCTACGTTTGCTTATTATGCTGTGCTATGCTAATAGACGTGGATTGGGTGAGTGTATCCATGACAGATGTGAGATTGTTAATTAATGATTTACTTAAGGTGGCAACTTAAATACACATCTGGGTGGATTGAGGCACCTGGGTATTTCAATGATTGCCTGCTTTTCTTTATGGACCGCCACCCAGGCTAAAAGGGATCATGAGATTATTCATGCTAAAAATTTCTGTGTGCAGCCACAAGCTACTATGGGCTCTAGCATAGTTGACTAAGTCATGCGAACTCTTACAGTGGTAGACTAGCAGATGTAGGGGATGTAGGTTGGTACGGTCTACCCGTTCGTAAGGTGCTAGCGCTTTTGAAAGACTATGTCTCGGTCATCCGTTTCTCAAACATCATGTAGTGCGAGAATCCCAACGGAGGAGATCGAGTCTTGTGGGGAAAAGTGTGCAAACCTCTGCAGAGTGTATAAACTAATCATGATTAGCCGTGTCCTTGGTTATGGACATCTTGAGTATCTAGTACCTGGATTATCATGTGAATATCAACATGTTACTCTAAAATTAATTTTGTTGGGTTTTGTTTAATGATGATGCTTAATTGGGATTGAGAATGCTGTCAACCATTCTCAATGTTTAACAACTACCATGATAGTTAAATAAAATTTATTCCTTTGCAGTAGGGAAAAATTGGCTTTATGCAAAACTGTAACCATAGAGCTTTCCACCAGCCAAATATGCATATAGAGTAGTCTATTTCATTCCATTACTCTCTATGTGTTACTTTGCCAGCATATTCCATGTCCAAGTGGGTGCGAGCTTGCATATTCAGGTCGTATTGATCATCGCCATGTCCAAGTCCTCGAAATATCTCACTCTTGACATCTTCAAAAGTGGTTTCTTCGGATGCTGGAAAAGTGACTTTGGAAGGAACACTATAAGACACATCCGTGAATCCATGTTGCACTTCACCATCCACATATACCAGTACGATTAACATGTTATCTTCACCTGCTAACACGAACATGTAAGGAGTAAATATCACAACCTTACATTGATCTAATACCGACTATGTAAAGTTGATTTTTTGCAACCTACAAGTTAGAACAGACCAATTTGCAACCATACCACCACATGAATAGAAACCAAGTCGTCTGCACATTGTTTACTTACAAGTCATTGAATCAATTGGAGAAAGACTGAAACCAACAGAGATGCAAGACGACCTTACCCCAAATCACATGCGCCAACCACGAGATAGATTGGAGGATCTTAACCGTGAGCGGGGAACAAGAGAGATAGGGATGCCGTGATGATTAGAGATGTGAGTGTTGGAGGCTGGTTAGCACATGGCGACGTTGAGGAGCGACGAATCCATGCGTACTCGGGTTTACTGGGGACATAACATCCGTCTACTAGAAGAAAACGACTCAGTATAATCTATTTAGGGTGCAGGTCAAACCATTTGCTGGACGTTGTTTGTATTGGCGTCCAAACCTGGACGTTCTGCACAATAGTGTCCAGCTGTAGACGTTGTTTTCCCTCGCGTCCTTCCTATTTTTCAGATTTTGGCTAACCCTTTCCCACTATCGTAATTACGTCATTACTAATTATTATTAATAAAAAATCGTAATATATGTTCCTTGGTCAATCTACTAGTATATTTGCCATGGTAAGTCCAATAAAATTGGCATGGTAAGTACAGTTATATATTTGCCATGCTAAGTCTACTAAGTTTGCCATGATCCAAAAATTTTAAAAAATGTCATTTGTGTAGAATTGCCATGATGCTCTAAGAAAAAATCATGTAGCATAATTGACAAGGTACCTACAATAAAAATGCCATGTTTAAAAACAAAATGCAAAAAAATTGCACCGATCCTTTTCTAAACTTGTCGTGTCACCAGTGCAAACACTATTTTCTACAAGTTGCCACGATTCAGAAATTTGAAATTTGACGCAAAAAAAACATTTTATATCAACGCAAAAACCTGCCATGTGATTCAAAAAATTGTCATGTTTCAAAGAACAAACTCCTTTACAATTTTCATGTGATGATTCCACACTTTTTTTCTCACAAAACTTGCCATACTCTGTAGAAAATATTTGCCATGTGACTAAATTTTAAAATGATGTTTTCAACAACTTTTTCTAACTTTGTCATGTTCTACGGAAATAGCATTTCCCCCCTAGTTGTACATTGTGACTAGTTCAAACATTATTAAAAAAATGCAAAAAAAAAGCAGCAAAATAACGAAGCTGTGGCCTCCCACACGTTGGACCGGGCCAGTCTTGCATTCCCTGAGGCGAGGCTGCCCTACATACCGCAGGAAGGGGCATACCTATTCCACGCTCAGGTCACTGGTTAGCCTCCGCGTCCCCTACGTACTGATTTTAGGCGAGAGCTCCTATTGGGCGACCTCCTATTTTGGGCGCGTGGGGCGCTGGCCAACATGCCAGCGCGCACCCACTCCCCTCCAGTTTTTTTATTCCGTATTATTTGTTTTTTACTTTTTCTGTTTTTTCTTCTTTATAACAATTCGGAATATAAAAAAAGTTCAAAATTTAAGGAAATAATATATTTTGAGGAAATGTTTCAGAAATCATAACATGTCCGTGGTTAAAATGATGTTCATGATTTCGAAAAATAAATTGTTCGCCGATTGCAACAAATGTTCGTGAATTCAAAAAAATGATCATAAAATTTAGAAAAAGTTTGCTAATTCAAAATTTTATGAAAATGTTTGAATTTGATGAACAAAAAACCGTAAGAAAAAAATAAAGCAAAACAAAACACCAGTTTAGGGAACCTTCCCAAAACCGGGTAGGATGAAAGCCGAAAGAATGGGTCGTCCCATACAAAAACCAGCGCCGGGGGGTACGCGCTACATCGCTAGCGCGCGATATGCGCTAAGTAGGAATTCCCCCATATTAGACGATCGTGAGCGTCAAAATGAATAGTTTTCACTGATAGAATATGCAAAACAAGCTGGCCCATTCCTAGGCGTTGAACGATACAAAAATGTTTGGCAAAATCACTGCACGATACAGAATCGAACACACGACCTCACGCTCAATAGCACCGTCGCTGGCCACTGCAGCTAGCAAATGTTGCAGCACTACAGTATAAGTACTATGTACAACAGCATTTCATTATTTTTTCCAAAATTTTCAACATTTCTTGAAAAAATATTCAAAGTTTTTCCTTAAATTCTTTGAATCATATATGAAAATTGCGAACCAATTTCGAATTTTGAACAACTTTTAAAACATAAAAAAGTTTATAGTTCCAAATGTTGAACAAACTTTAAATATACATTCAACACGTTTTACCAATATATGCTGGAACAAATTTCAATAAACACTGAAAAAATATATTGAACAAAAATATAAATCTAAAATACATATTGAACGTTTTTGTGATATATGCTAAACAATATTGAAATACACATTGATCATTTTTGTGATATACACTAAATGTTTTTGTAAAATACACAATGAACATTTAACATTTTCTTAATATACGATGAACTTCTCCTTAAATATACAACGATCATTCTTGTATATAAACACAAAAAAAGATTTTTAGAAAAGGAAAAACGGAAAGTTAAAATAAAAAAGAAACAAGAACAGAAAAAAATAAAAAAGAACGAGAGTAGACCCGCCAAAACCGAGGCGCATGCAGCCCAGCTTCAGCGAAGGCTTGTCCTTTTGACGCTCGCGATTGTCAAATAGTATCTGCCATTTTAGGTCGCACCCGCTACTTTCCTTTCTTTTAAAATTTTAGTTTTTCTTCCCTTTTCCTTTTTTAAAGTTAGTATTTTCTTTGCATTTAGTTTTTAGTTTTTACTATATTTTTCTATTTCATTTTATGAACATCTCATCAAATTCGTGAGCATGTTTCGAAATGATGATTTTTTTGTTTCATATTTTTAAAAAACTGTGAACATTTCTCAAATTCGTGAACATTTTTCATAAATTTGCAAACGAAAATGAATTAAACAAGATTTTTTTAATTTGTGAACATTTTTTGGTTTCGTGTTCTTATGAAATTGAGAACATTTTTCAAATTGACCAACGTATTTTACAAATTGGCGAAGAATGTCTGAATTCATGAACAATTGATAAATTAATGGAAATTTCCATAATAATTTGAGCATTTTCAAATCAGCATTTGTTTGAATAGGCAAACATTGATTGAAATTTGGGAACAATTTTTGGGATTCATGTACATTTTTTGGTTGATAAACATATTATACGAATACCTAAACATTTTTTTAAATTAATGAACATGTTTTGAATCAGGAAACCATTTTCATTTGATGTACTTTTTTGTAATGCAGAACTATATTTAATTTTTTGTGAGAATTTTTTTAATAATTCATGATCCTTTTTCTGCATAACCGAACATTTTTGGAATCGTGAAATTTGTATTTCAAATCAACGGACATTTTTTGGCAAACTTAACTTTATGTACAATTTTTTGTTTGATGAACATTTTCGTGAAATGCATGAACATTTTCCAAATGAACAAAAAAATTGAATCGAGGAACTTCTTTTTTAATTCATGATCATTTTTTGATTTTCATGAATATTTTTAGGCAATTTATCAAGATTCTTTTCTTTCACGAACAATTTTTGAATACGCAAACAATTTTTCAAAATCAGGATCATTTTTATGTGTTGTAAAAGAAAACAAAATTGCCATGATCCTGAAACTAGATTTGCCAGGCTCGAACAACTTAATTAATTTGCCATGGTCCAATTGTGTGAAGGAAATATGCCCTAGAGGCAATAATATAGTTGTTATTTATATTTCCTTATATCATGATAAATGTTTGTTATTCATACTAGAATTGTATTAACCGAAAGCTTAGTACATGTGTGAATACATAGACAAACAAAGTGTCATTAGTACATGTGTGAACATCAAAAGTATGAAACAATTGATTGGCTTGTCATCGGGGTTGTGCATGATTTAAATATTTTGTGTGATGAAGATGGAGCATAGCCAGACTATATGATTTTGTAGGGATAACTTTCATTGACTATGTTATTTTGTGAAGACATGATTGCTTTATTAGTATGCTTGAAGTATTACTATTTTTATGTCAATATTAAACTTTTGTCTTGAATCTTTCGGATCTAAACATTCATGCCACAATAAAAAAAAATTACATTAAAAACTATGCTATATAGCATTCCACATCAAAAATTCTGTTTTTATCATTTACCTACTCGAGGACGAGCAAGAATTAAGGTTCGGGATGCTTGATACGTCTTCAACGTATTTATAATTTTTTTTATTGTTCCATGCTATTATATTATATGTTTTGAATGTTAATGGGCTTTAATTTATCTTTTTATATTATTTTGGGACTAACCTACAAACCAAAGGCCCAGTGCAAATTGTTGTTTTTTTTGCCTATTTCAGTGTTACGCAGAAAAGGAATATCAGACGGAATCCAAACGGAATCAAACCTTTGGGAGATTATTTTTTGAACAAACGTGATCCAGGAGACTTGGAGTGACCGTCAAGAAAGAAGCGAGGAGGCCACGAGGCAGGGGGGCGCGCCCCTACCCTCGTGGGCCCCCACAGCTCCACCGACGTACCTCTTCCTCCTATATATACCCATATACCCCGAAAACATACAAGAGCACCACGAAACCTATTTCCACCGCCGCAACCTTCTGTACCCAAGAGATCCCATCTTGGGGCCTTTTCCGGAGCTTCGCCGGAGGGGGAATCAATCACGGAGGGCTTCTACATCAGCACCATAGCCTCTCTGATGATGTGTGAGTAGTTTACCACAGACCTTCGGGGGCCATATTTATTAGCTAGATAGCTTCTTCTGTCTATTTGGATCTTAATACAAAGTTCTCTTCGATCTTCTTGGAGATCTATTCGATGTAATTCTTTTTGCGGTGTGTTTGTCGAGATCCGATGAACTGCGGGTTTATGATCAAGATTATCTATGAACAATATTTGGTTCTTCTCTGAAATCTTTTATGTATGATTTGTTATCTTTGCAAGTCTCTTCGAATTATCAGTTTGGTTTGGCCTACTAGATTGATCTTTCTTGCAATGGGAGAAGTGCTTAACTTTGGGTTCGATCTTGTGGTGTCCTTTCGTTGGGGAACGTAGTAATTTCAAAAAAAAAAAATCCTATGCACACACAAGATCATGGTGATGCATAGCAACGAGAGGGGAGAGTGTGTCCACGTACCCTCGTAGACCGAAAGCGGAAGCGATAGCACAACGCGGTTGATGTAGTCGTACGTCTTCATGATCCGACCGATTAAGTACCGAACGCACGGCACCTCCGAGTTCTGCACACGTTCAACTCGATGACGTCCCTCGAACTTTGATCCAGCCGAGCTTTGAGGGAGAGTTCCGTCAGCACGACGGCGTAGTGACGATGTTGATGTTCTACCGTCGCAGGGCTTTGCCTAAGCACCGCTACGATATTATCGAGGTGGACTATGGTGGAGAGGGGCACCGCACACGGCTAAAAGATCCAAAGGATCAATTGTTGTGTCTATGGGGTGCCCCCTGGCCATATATATAAAGGAGTGGAGGAGGGGGAGAGGGCCGGCCCCTATGGCGCGCCCTGGAGGAGTCCTACTCCCACCAGGAGTAGGATTCCTCCCCTTCCAAGTAGTAGGAGTAGGAGACAAGGAAGGGGAAGGGGGAAGAGAAGGAAGGAGGGGGCGTCGCCCCTCCCCTTAGTCCAATTCGGACTAGTCATTAGGGGGGCGCTGCTTGCCTCTCTCTCTCTCCCCTAAAGCCCAATAAGGCCCATATACTTCTTCCCCCGTATTCTCGTAATTCCCCGGTACTTCGAAAAATACCCGAACCACTCGGAACCTTTCCGATGTCCGCATATAGTCATCTAATATATCGATATTGACGTCTCGACCATTTTGAGACTCCTCGTCAGGTCCCCAATCTCATCCGGGACTCTGAACTACCTTCGGTACATCAAAACACATAAACTCATAATATAACTGTCATCGAACTTTAAGCGTGAGGACCCACGGGTTCGAGAACTATGTAGACATGACCGAGACACGTATCCGGTCAATAACCAATAGCGGAACCTGGATGCTCATATTGGCTCCTACATATTCTACGAAGATCTTTATCGGTCAAACCGCATAACAACATACGTTGTTCCCTTTGTCATCGGTATGTTACTTGCCCGAGATCCGATCGTCGGTATCTCAATACCTAGTTCAATCTCGTTACCGGAAAGTCTCTTTACTCATTCCGTAATACATCATCCCGCAACTAACTCATTAGTTGCAATGCTTGTAAGGCTTAAGTGATGTGTATTACCGAGTGGGCCCAGAGATACCTCTCCGACAATCGGAGTGACAAATCCTAATCTCGAAATACGCCAACCCAACAAGTACCTTTGGAGACACCTGTAGAGAACCTTTATAATCACCTAGTTACTTGTGACGTTTGGTAGCACACAAAGTGTTCCTCCGGTAAACGGGAGTTGCATAATCTCATAGTCATAGGAACATGTACAAATCATGAAGAAAGCAATAGCAACAAAATAAACGATCAAGTGCTAAGCTAACGGAATGGGTCAAGTCAATCACATCATTCTCCTAATGATGTGATCCCGTTAATCAAATGACAACTCTTTGTCTATGGCTAGGAAACATAATCATCTTTGATCAACGAGCTAGTCAAGTAGAGGCATACTAGTGACACTCTGTTTGTCTATGTATTCACACATGTATCATGTTTCCGGTTAATACAATTCTGGCATGAATAATAAACATTTATCATGATATAAGGAAATAAATAATAACTTTATTATTGCCTCTAGGGCATATTTCCTTCAGTCTCCCACTTGCACTAGAGTCAATAATATAGTTCACATCTTTATGTGATTAGTTCACATCTCCATGTGACTAATACCCAAAGGGTTTACTAGAGTATATAATCTAGTTCACATCGCTATGTGATTAACACCCAAAGAGTGATCATGTTTTGCTTGCGAGAGAAGTTCAGTCTACGGGTCTGCAACATTCGGATCCGTATCTATTTCACAAATTTCTATGTCTACAATGCTCTACACGGAGCTACTCTAGCTAATTGCTCCCACTTTCAATATGTATCCAGATTGAGACTTAGAGTCATCTAGATCGATGTAAAAAGCTTGCATCGACGTAACTCTTTATGATGAACTCTTTTATCACCTCCATAACCGAGAAATATTTCCTTAGTCCTCTAAGGATAATTTTGACCGCTGTCCAGTGATCTACTCCTAGATCACTATTGTACTCCCTTGCCAGAAAGATGCTAAGGTATACGATAGGACTGGTAAACAACATAGCATACTTTACAGAACCTATGACTGAGGCATAGGGAATGACTTATCATTCTCTTTCTATTTTCTGTTGTGGTCGGGTTTTGAGTCTTTACTCAACTTCACACCTTGCAACATAGGCAAGAACTCCTTCTTTGACTGTTCCATTTTGAACTACTTCAGAATCTTGTCAAGGTATGTACTCATTGAAATAACTTATCAAGCGTCTTGATCTATCTCTATAGATCTTGATGCTCAATGTGTAAGCAGCTTCATCGAGGTCTTTCTTTGAAAAACTCCTTTCAAATACTCCTTTATGCTTTCCAGAAAATTCTACATTCTTTCCGATCAACAATATGTCACTCACATATACTTATCAGAAATGTTGTAGTGCTCCCACTCACTTTCTTGTAAATACAGGCTTCTCCAAAAGTCTGTATAAAACCATATGCTTTGATCACACTATCAAAACGTTTATTCCAACTACGAGAGGCTTGCACCAGTCCATAAATGGATTGCTGGAGTGTCAGGACCTCGATTCCAAGTCACATCGATCTAGCCGGTAACACCTCATATCACTTTGCGGCCTCACGCACGGTATTCCCACGGGTGTCGCCTTACCATGGCCTGGGACCGTTTGCACCTTTTGGCTCACGCATATGATAGTGTCGCTAGCATCCATATGACAGAGAACCCGAGCCGACATGGCTAGTCGTGAACCCAAAGCGGCACTAACCTATGGGGACAGGCATACATGAATCACATCGAGCATGTCGGTCAGCAGCGTGTGAATCCGGGTTGTAGCACTGGGCTAACAGGACTCCGGGAACCCGGGCTGTAGCATGCTAGGCAGGACTCCGGATGTCACCGCGTGACATTTCCCCAAAGGGACAGACACAGGAACAAAGTGAAACACATGCCGGCCAGTCAAGTGTCTTGAGCAGTAGTGCTGAGCTAGCAGGACTCCGGTGAACCGGGCTGTAGCGGACTACTATGTCTCATGGAAGCACTAGACTACATTTCCCCATAAGAGAGACTGCCAAGGATAAACAACTAGATTGCCGGATCCCACACATACCAAGCATTTCAATCATACACACAATATGCTCGATATGTGTAAATACAACATGGCATCACAACATAACTCTACAACTCAAGTATTTATTCATTAGGCTCCGAGGAGCGAGATATTACAAACATGGGTCTCATGACCCAACAAACATAGCATACAAATCAAGCACATGCGGAAGCTTAACATGTCTGAGTACAGACATCTACAAATGGAAAAGGCTAAGAAGCCCGACTATCTACCAGATCCTGCCGAGGGCACAATATCGTAGCTGAGGTATCAAGTTAAACGTCGAAGTCCACGCGGAACTACTAGCAAGACTGAAGTCTCTCTGCAAAACATAAATTAAGCAAACTTGAGTACAAAGGTACTCAGCAAGACTTACATCAGAACTAACTACATATGCATCGGTATCGACAAAGGGGTGGTGGAGTTTAACTGCAGCAAGCCAGCTTTGACTCAGTGCTAACCTGAACTACGACTGCAAGCAACTCTTTTGAGGTGGCGCACACGAGTCCACATATTCACCATCTAATACACCACTATGGATCCGCTCCCGTCTCCCTACGAGAAGGCCATCCATATCACTCACACTTATCTTGCGAGTTTTACAGTATCCACTTTCACTTGTCTATGAACTATGCAAGGGGTCCAAGTTTCCATATCCGAGGAATCTGGCTATTCGAATAGATAATGATAACCCTGCAGGGGTGTACTTCTTCACACACGCTCCCACCACTTACCGTCGTTTACACGACATGTACTCGGCAACCTTCAAGCGGAAGCCCAATGAGGGTGTCGGCCATGGCCTACCTAAACACTTAAGTCTCTAGTCCAGGTTTATCGCCTATTCAGATTCCATCCGCAGGGAGTTCGGCCGAGGTTTCCACATACGGCCCCGAACGATGTGAACAGGGTTCCCGAGACACCACACGGGCGCCCGGTACACCGTGCCACGGTGTATCTACCGCATCATAGCCCACCCCTAGGGTCAGCGCTACGCACGGCCGCCAACACATAACCTACAAACACCAGAAACTAGTTGCAACTCCTGGATAGAGTACTAGGGTGATTAAGAAGCCGAGAGGGTCAATTAAGGATCCCAATGAGTGGTAGTAGCTGTACATGGATCACAGACACAGAACTCAGTTCTTGAGGACGACTGCAATGAGACAACCAACCATGTACTCCTACATGGCCTCTCACCGCTACCTTTACCAAATCATGTTCACACACTTAGCTCACACACAGTAGGACATGTTCATCACTGTTCCAATTCATCCCCGATGAATCAGACCCGACTCAACTCTAAGCAGTAGTAGGCATGACAAATAAGCATGAAAGAGTAGGCACATCAGGGCTCAAACAACTCCTACTCATACTAGTGGGTTTCATCTATTTACTGTGGCAATGACAGGTCATGTAGAGGAAAGGGGTTCAACTACCACAACATGTAACAGTTGAATCGTTGTTGTCCTAATGCAGTAAAAGAGAGCAGGAGCGAGAGAGTGGGATTGTGTCAGAATGAACAAGGGGGTTTTGCTTGCCTGGCACTCCTGAAGATAATATAGTTCTTCATCGGTGTCATCGATCTCTTCGTCGAAACCACGTCTATCGAGAGGGGACAAATACCGGCAACAGAGAAAGAAACACAATCAATGCAATGCACAATATGATGCATGATCATGACATGTCAATATGTTGTGGTTTGAGCTAATGCAACTAGTAGCAGAAAGGTTTGGGTTGATTTGAACTCAAGTTTCAAATTCAAATTCAAACTATGAATTCAAATAGTGCATTATCATGTTTTGGACTAAACAGTGAGGTTAAGTTGTTCAAACATGCATGAAAATGCCATATTCAGATCCCTTGAATTTTTCTGATAATTTTTCATATATAATTTATCTTATTTGGAGTTATAGATAATTTTCTATGAATTTTAGAAGTTTTAGCTATTTTCTGAAAATAAATAAATCATTTAGATTTATTTTAAATCCAGAAAAGCTTCATGATGTCAGCATCGCGTCATCCTTGCGTCAGCTGGTCAAAGGCCTGGTCTAGGGTCAAACCTGATGGCTGGGCCCCACTAGTCAGTCTCATAGTTAACTATTTGGGTTAACTAGACTAACTAAACAACACTGGGCCCACTGGTCAGTGACTAAGTAAACTAACTTAATTAAGTTTAGCTCTAACTAACTAGGTTAGTCGGGCGAGGCCCGCATGTCAGTGACTCAAGGGTCAAACAGAGGTCAACCTCGGGTCAAACCCGACGCTAACTGGGCTTTGACCCACTGTGGGGCCTACTATCAGCGTCTGTTGAGGCCTAAGTGGCAGGGGTTAGCGCTAAACTAATGAAGCCACATCAGCTCACCGGAGTTACGTCGGCGGCGACCAGGAACGCGGCGGAAGTTCGTCGGAATGGCGCTAGGGGCGGTGGCTGGGTGTGCTGAGGGCACCAGAGGGGAGCCCTCGCTCGCGCGCATCTAAGGGAGGCACATGGGAGGCGCGGGGTGGAACGAGTTCGCCGGAGTCGAGCTCGTGGCGGCGGCCGGCGTTTGGGCACCTGCGGGTTTGGCATTGTGGTGCACGGGAGGGGGAGCTGGTGGGTGAAACGTGCTCCTGGGGGTGTACTGAGTGCGGTGACGTGCTTGGTTTGGACGAAGGCCGGCCAAAACGACGACGACGACATGGCCGGCGCCAGCGAGGTCTCAATCTCGACGGGAATGAGAGCTAGATCTCGAATTAGCGCACGAGAGTAGGGGGAAATGGTTCAGAGGCTCACAGTGCATCGCATGGATGGGTTGGCAGCTCGGGGGAGGCTCTGGAGACGACGGAGTGGTGACGGCGATCGCCGGAGTCCGAGGAAGAAGACGGAGCTGATGGCGATGTTGTAGGGGCTCCCGCGGGGCGTGGCTCAGTGAGGAGGAAGAGGGTGTCGAGGCGGAGCCTCTGAGTGCATCGGCGAGGCGAGGTAGTGGCTGTGGCCACGGCGATGCGCGTCGGCGGCGACGGCTGCGCTCGGCGGTTGCGCGTAAGAGAAATGGAGGAGGGGGAGGAGCGAGGGAGAGTGCGAGGGGGTTCCAGGGGCGTGTGTGGCGGCGTTGGAGACATCCAGGCGATGATGGAGAAGCGGCAGGAAGCAGGAGGTGGCCGGGCGCGTGCCGGCGTGCCTCGGCCACGCGCGCTGTCTATTGGCGCGGGGAGGAAGACAACAGGGGAGGGCCAGGTGGGCTGGGCCGGCCACTTGGGCCGCCAGGTGGCTGCACAGGTGAGTTGGCCCAGGTAAGCTCTCTCTCTTCTCTGTTTTCTAAATTGTTTCTGTTTTCTATTTTTCTGCAATTGTTTTGGATTTAGTTTTAACACCAAACCATTTTATGAAATCCTGAAAATAATTATGTGGCTAGAACTAAAATATCCCAAACCACATAAAATGTTCCAGAATTATTGGACATATATTAATTATATAAAGAATATATATCCAATGCAAATAGTTATTGAATTAATTCAAAGGCCCAAAATAAATGTTTCTGAGATACCAAAAAACATTGGTTTGAATTTTACCTCTTGCCAATATTTTCAGAGACTAAGAGGAACATTTTCTTGGACTTCTTTGAAGACATTTTAATGTTGATTATTTTTGAACTGGTTTCTGAGGGTTTCAACAAACCTCAATTCAACTTTCAGGAATTTTAGACATGATGCATGAGTGCAGATGCAACTATTTCGCTCAGGTACTCTAGGGTTGTGACAACTCACCCCTACTAAACAAGAATCTCGTCCCGAGATTCAGGTCGTGAGGTAAGGAGATAGAGGGGCACCAACTAACACAATCTTCTTGATCCAACTCCTCTTCTCAAAGATGTTGATTCATTGCATCATATGCATCATATTAATCTTGACATCTTTGCTTTCGAGATCTTCACCCAACACGACAAGGGAAAGAGAGGGAAGCTCTACAGGGTTCGATCTTCACGAAGATCAAGAAAATCATGTCCAACTCACAGAATGAGATGTTGAACATCTCTTGAGCTGAGAGGCAAAACACACCTTAAAAGGACGGAAGAAAAAATTGACGAGGGTTCACTAGGCAGGCAACAATTCCACACCTAAGAGGGTGGTGAACGGTTGTCAACGTAGCGAGGAGTGTTGAGTTGCCATGATACCATAACGGGGCTCCTCAGGGAAGGTGACTCGTAGAATCATTCCTTAAGTGGCAAAAAGAATTACTTTTGATTCAGAGATCATTGAAACTATTTATACCAGCCTAAGGCAATTTACGAACAATCGTTTGACGAAGTTCGGAAGAACGACACACTCGTTCTAGAATGGATGATGTGAACTACCTTGTTGAAGACAACGCAAGGGATGATTTTGCTTGCACGTGCTCTCAAGAACTTGAGCATTTCCATATTCATCAAGGTTCTACCAACATCCATGTCGAGGATCCTGGCATCAAATCTTACTACCATGATGAATAGTGATGGACAATGCGGATACAAAGGAAGATAACACCTTCTCAGACTTCCCTTAGCGAGGCTAAGGAAATAGAATCTGGATGATCGACCGAGAGACATTTAGCACTCCGCTTCTAATGTTCTCCTTGATGTGCTAGCGTAATCCATTCATAGATATGGTTTTATATCTAGGACATCAAGTAAAAGGTCGGACTTCAGGAACACAAAAATCCATAAGGAACAACTATTGGAATAATCCTACGAAATCCTTATGGGGAGGTGGCCAACTATCTCCATCAAGATACTACAATAATAAGTCCTTCGGCCGGGTGTGTTGGCCACGACATCCACTTTACCGGGTTACAAAGAGACCAATATTATAGTTCTTGAGAAACGTTCCAACCATCATATCTGCCTGAGATTCAGATCTGGTTGGTCTCAGGATATTCCATACTCATCAAGTCTAGAAAGAAAAATGAAAGTTTGCAACACAATTCGACGAGATGACGTTGCGAGATTCTCGGGAAATGAACTACGATAGCAAGCTCCAAAACATGAGTTGGTTCTGCTACAAACCTGTGAACACGCTATCCAAGACAAGCATGACCACGTAGTAGTCTTATAATAAAACACTACTGTGTTCAAGTGGGGAACCATCATTGGGGATATCGAAGTCTTGTGCATTACCATGGATTAGCACTTAACTCCTTTTCCTAGAACAAATCAGTCAGTGGCTTGGTGTGCTAGGGACACATATGGAGTGGAGGCGGCCAACCTATCAAACCATGATGTACTTCGCACATATGCGTGACTAACTTGGGATGATTCCAGAGGAAACAAAACAAACCTTTCTCAAATTCATGGCGACAACTTACACCTAATGCATGTGAACTTGGAGAAAGTCACTACTTACACCAAACAGGTATTTCATAAACGGGACATGAAGATAATGCTTACAAAAGTTTTCAACACTAGCTTGATGTTCAACATGAATCAAGGAGGAGACAAGGATGTTGTCGATGGGATCAACAACAATTTATCCAGGTTTCCATATAGATGGAATTCCACAACTACATGAACAAGACGATAGTGTTGGTCAGACCCAAAAGATATAATGGTGCTTGCTCGAGGGGTCAACCAAGAGTAAGACAGCATTATAAATATCATCGGTTCTGATTTTACTTGATGATAGCCCATACTCAAGTCAAAGTTTTGACAAGGTAATAGATCAACTGATCACGAGGGTCAATCGATGAAGATATCACCTATCTTCAACACACGCAGATATATCCCTTGAAATGAGCTAAGCTGGCAAGCTTTTATCTTCCAACTCTCCAAGTTATTGTTTAGCTTAACCAACTAGCTCAGGGGGTAACCGACACTGATTTCTTGGAGAATGGCTGGTTTACAAGAAACCAACTCGATCACGAGCTCAACATAGTGGTCAGGTGACAACCTGGTAACACTTCCGAGAAGATTCTCAAAAATCAAGAACCACCGATATGTTACTGAGCTCAGGAAAATCTTGCTTTTCAGGGCAAGACGATATGGTCAAACGAGCAAGGGATTGACACAATCCTAACTCATTGATCGAAGAGTGCACCGGAAATAAGGACTAGGTAGCACAATCAACCTTAGGGTGATGATTCAATAATCAACACGCTAAGAATGAGGTTATTGTCCAATTACCTACCAAGCAACGGAATTGCTAGGAGCATAGATTTCACACACCACGATTCACTTGTTGACATCCTGGTTACAATAACACGGAAATCGAGGAATGAATGATGATGGTGAGAAGTATCACTGCGTCAAGAACTCATAAGAGGTGGTGCAATTCTCATGACAATCCTGACATAAAGAGAGCAACACTCCAGGGTAGAACAGAGTCAAAAGCTGGGTTGCATTTTGATCTGCGGAATACAACTGCTTTGACCCAATCCTGGATATGGATGAGGTACTGGAGTTTGTTTCTCCTAGTCATTCTTAATAGAATGGCTTGACGGACCACAAGAATAAAATGCATCCATAACACGAATGCACAGCTACTCCTGACTATCAACTGATAGACAAAGACCAAAATACAACTAAAGATGGACAACTCAAGGAACATATAATTTTCTGAGTTGTGGATGCATAGATTAGTATGTCGAATAAAGCTCAACATATTTCTTCCGGAAAATCCATGCAGAAAGGTAGAACTGGCAGAGTCACATCATAGAATGGAGACCTCATCAAGAGCACTCTTGTTGTGATCATTGGTTCAAAGAGCTTCTGCCATAATGATTCATGGTATCTGGAAGAAGGAAATACCACAGACCTCGAGGACTATCACAAAGGTTACTAATATCCTAAAGGTACGAGCAACACTATCAACACGAGGTAAGTAGAGTGGATCTTGGGTCAGGAACCCAGGAGTGGAATACCTACTACTAGATGGCACCACAGGATGCTTTCGAGAATAATGGCCAGAATCATCACACTGGAAATACAAAACATGGCTAGGTTACTAGATGATCCCCTAGGACACCTAGGGTCATAATAATAATTCCAACATATATGTCGAGGCAATAGAATACCTCAACTCAGCAATTAGTGTGGTTAAACTGGCCCAGAGAAACATCGGGAACGGAAAGAAGGGATTTGCAAATGCATCAGACTATTTTAGAAACCTGGGATGACTCGAACAGCATAACGACTGTAAATGCTCAAAATGATTTGAGACATCCTGCAAAGACGGTGGCATAACCTCTCAACATCACAATATCAAGGTTTTGAGGCCAGCTATGAACATATGGAAGTAGTAGGAACTGAACTGAGGCATGAACTGAACAATCCTAGGCAACTACGGTTTAGTAACACGTCATCCTGAGAGATAGAAGAGAAGCCTAGTTCTTAACCCCGTAGAAAAGAAGAGGATGACTCAGATCAGAAGGCCATAGGGTAAAGGAGTAAAAGAGCTTTACGTTCCCTTCCACAATCAATTCCCTTATATAACTAAAGCATTTCTAGACTCGACTTCGACCAGTGTGGCTTGGTAATCCTACAGGCAATCAGGCTCTGATACCAAAGCTGTCAGGAGCCCAATTCCAAGTCACATCAATCTAGCCGGTAACACCTCATATCACTTTGCGGCCTCACGCACGGTATTCCCACGGGTGTCGCCTTACCATGGCCCGGGACCGTTTGCGCCTTTTGGCTCAAGTATATGATAGTGTCGCTGGCATCCATATGACAGAGAACCCGGGCTGACATGGCTAGTCGTGAACCCAAAGCGGCACTAACCTATGGGGACATGCATACATGAATCACATCGAGCATGTCGGCCAGCAGCGTGTGAATCCGGGCTGTAGCACTGGGCTAACAGGACTCCGAGAACCCGGGCTGTAGCAGGCTAAGCAGGACTCCAGATGTCACCGCGTGACATTTCCCCGAAGGGACAGACACAGGAACGAAGTGAAACACATGCCGGCCAGTCAAGTGTCTTGAGAGTAGTGCTGGGCTAGCAGGACTCCGGTGAACCGGACTGTAGCGGACTACTATGGCTCATGGAAGCACTAGACTACATTTCCCCATAAGAGAGACTGCCAAGGATAAACAACTAGTTTGCCGGATCCCACACATACCAAGCATTTCAATCATACACACAATATGCTCGATATGTGTAAATACAACATGGCATCACAACATAACTCTACAACTCAAGTATTTATTCATTAGGCTCCGAGGAGCGAGATATTACAAACATGGGTCTCATGACCCAACAAACATATCATACAAATCAAGCACATGCAGAAGCTTAACATGTCTGAGTAAAGACATCTACAAATGGAAAAGGCTAAGAAGCCTGACTATCTACCAGATCCTACCGAGGGCACAATATCGTAGCTGAGGTATCAAGTTAAACGTCGAAGTCCACGCAGAACTACTAGCGAGACTGAAGTCTCTCTGCAAAACATAAATTAAGCAAACGTGAGTACAAAGGTACTCAGCAAGACTTACATCAGAACTAACTACATATGCATCGGCATCGACAAAGGGGGTGGTGGATTTTAACTGCAGCAAGCCAGCTTTGACTCAGTGGCTAACCTGAACTACGACTGCAAGCAACTCTTTTGAGGTGGCGCACATGAGTCCACATATTCACCATCCAATACACCACTATGGATCCGCTCCCGTCTCCCTACGAGAAGGCCATCCATATCACTCACACTTATCTTGCGAGTTTTAGAGTATCCACTTTCACTTGTCTATGAACTATGCAAGGGGTCCAAGTTTCCATATCCGAGGAATCCGACTATTCGAATAGATAATGATAACCCTGCAGGGGTGTACTTCTTCACACACACGCTCCCACCACTTACCGTCGTTTACACGACATGTACTCGGCAACCTTCAAGCAGAAGCCCAACGAGGGTGTCGGCCACGGCCTACCTAAACACTTAAGTCTCTAGTCCAGGTTTATCGCCTATTTAGGTTCAATCCGCAGGGAGTCCGGCCGAGGTTTCGACATACGGCCCCGAATGATGTGAACAGGGTTCCCGAGACACCACACGGGCGCCCGGTACACCGTGCCACGGTGTATCTACCGCATCATAGCCCACCCCTAGGGTCAGCGCTATGCACGGCCGCCAACACATAACCTACAAACACCAGAAATTAGTCGCAACTCCTGGAGAGAGTACTAGGGTGATTAAGAAGCCGAGAGGGTCAATTAAGGATCCCAATGAGTGGTAGTAGTTGTTCATGGATCACAAACACAGAACTCAGTTCCTGAGGACGGCTGCAATGAGACAACCCACCATGTACTCCTACATGGCCTCTCACCGCTACCTTTACCAAATCGTGTTCACACACTTAGCTCACACACAGTAGGACATGTTCAACACTGTTCCAATTCATCCCCGATGAATCAGACCATACTCAACTCTAAGCAGTAGCAGGCATGACAAATAAGCATGAATGAGTAGGCACATTAGGGCTCAAACAACTCCTACTCATACTAGTGGGTTTCATCTATTTACTGTGGCAATGACAGGTCATGCAGAGGAAAGAGGTTCAACTACCGCAGCATGTAACCGTTGAATCATTGTTGTCCTAATGCAGTAAAAGAGAGCAGGAGCGAGAGAGTGGGATTGTATCGGAATGAACAAGGGGGTTTTGCTTGCCTGGCACTCCTGAAGATAATATAGTTCTTCATCAGTGTCATCGATCTCTTCATCGAAACCACGTCTATCGAGAGGGGACAAATACTGGCAACAAAGAAAGAAACACAATCAATGCAATGCACAATATGATGCATGATCATGACATGTCAATATGCTGTGGTTTGAGCTAATTCAACTAGTAGCAGAAAGGTTTGGGTTGATTTGAACTCAAGTTTCAAATTCAAATTCAAACTATGAATTCAAATAGTGCATTATCATGTTTTGGACTAAACAGTGAGGTTAAGTTGTTCAAACATGCATGAAAATGCCATATTCAGATCCCTTGAATTTTTCTGATAATTTTTCATATATAATTTATCTTATTTGGAGTTATAGATAATTTTCTATGAATTTTAGAAGTTTTAGCTATTTTCTGAAAATAAATAAATCATTTAGATTTATTTTAAATCCAGAAAAGCTTCATGACGTCAGCATCGCGTCATCCTTGCATCAGCTGGTCAAAGGCCCGGTCTAGGGTCAAACCTGACGGCTGGGCCCCACTAGTCAGTCTCACAGTTAACTATTTGGGTTAACTAGACTAACTAAACAACACTGGGCCCATTGGTTAGTGACTAACTAAACTAACTTAATTAAGTTTAGCTCTAACTAACTGGGTTAGCCGGGCGAGGCCCGCATGTCAGTGACTCAAGGGTCAAACAGAGGTCAACCTCGGGTCAAACCCGACGCTAACTGGGCTTTGACCCACTGTGGGGCCTACTGTCAGCGTCTGTTGAGGCCTAAGTGGCAGGGGTTAGCGCTAAACTAATGAAGCCACATCAGCTCACCGGAGTTACGTCGGCGGCGACCAGGAACGCAGTGGAAGTTCGCCGGAATGGCGCTAGGGGCGGTGGCTGGGTGTGCTGAGGGCACCAGAGGGGAGCCCTCGCTCGTGCGCATCTAGGGGAGGCACGCGGGAGGCGTGGGGTGGAACGAGCTCGCCGGAGTCGAGCTCTTGGCGGCGGCCGGCGTTCGGGCACCTGCGGGTTTGGTGTTGTGGTGCACGGGAGGGGGAGCTGGTGGGTGAAACGTGCTCCTGGGGGTGTACTGAGTGTGGTGACGTGCTTGGTTTGGACGAAGGCCAGCCAAAACGACGACGGTGACATGGCCGGCGCTGGCGAGGTCTCGGTCTCGACGGGAATGAGAGCTAGAGCTAGAATTAGCACACGAGAGTAGGGGAAATGGTTCAGAGGCTCACAGTGCATCACATGGATGGGTCCGCAGCTCGGGGGAGGCTCTGGAGACGACGGAGTGGCGACGGTGATCGCCGGAGTCCGAGGAAGAAGACGGAGCTGATGGCAGCATTGTAGGGGCTCCTGCGGGGCGTGGCTCGGTGAGGAGGAAGAGGGGGTCGAGGCGGAGCCTCTGAGCGCATCAGCGAGGCGAGGTAGTGGCTGTGGCCACGGCGGTGCGCGTCGGCAGCGACGGCTGCGCTCGGCGGTTGCGCGTAAGAGAAACGGAGGAGGGGGAGGAGCGAGGGAGAGTGCGAGGGGGTTCCAGGGGCGTGTGTGGTGGCGCTGGAGACGTCCAGGCGATGATGGGGAAGCGGCAGGAAGCAGGAGGTGGCCGGGCGCGTGCCGGCGTGCCTCGGCCACGCGCGCTGTCTATTGGCGCGGGGAGGAAGACAACAGGGGAGGGCCAGGTGGGCTGGGCCGGCCACTTGGGCCGCCAGGTGGCTGCACAGGTGAGTTGGCCCAGGTAAGCTCTCTCTCTTCTCTGTTTTCTATTTTTCTGCAATTGTTTTGGGTTTAGTTTTAACACCAAACCATTTTATGAAATCCCGAAAATAATTATGTGGCTAGAACTAAAATATCCCAAACCACATAAAATGTTCCAGAATTATTGGACATATATTAATTATATAAAGAATATATATCCAATGCAAATAGTTATTGAATTAATTCAAAGGCCCAAAATAAATGTTTCTGAGATACCAAAAACATTGGTTTGAATTTTACCTCTTGCCATATTTTCAGAGACTAAGAGGAACATTTTCTTGGACTTCTTTGAAGACATTTTAATGTTGATTATTTTTGAACTGGTTTCTGAGGGTTTCAACAAACCTCAATTCAACTTTCAGGAATTTTAGACATGATGCATGAGTGCAGATGCAACTATTTTGCTCAGGTACTCTATGGCTGTGACATGGAGCTTGCACACTTTGTTAGCACCTTTAGGGTCGACAAAACCTTCTGGTTGCATCATATACAACTCTTCTTTTTAAGAAATCCATGAAGGAATACAGTTTTGACATCCATTTGCCAAATTTCATAAAATGCGGCAACTGCTAACATGATTCGGACAGACTTTTAAGCATCAATACGAGTGAGAAAATCTCATCGTAGTCAACACCTTGAACTTGTCGAAAACACTTTGCGACAATTCGATCTTTGTAGATAGTAACACTACTATCAGCGTCCGTCTTCATCTTGGAGATCCATTTATTCTTAATGACTCACCTATCATCGGGCAAGTCAATCAAAGTCCATACTTTGTTCTCATACATGGATCCAATCTCAGATTCCATGGCCTCAAGCCATTTCGCGGAATCTGGGCTCATCATCGCTTCCTCATAGTTCGTAGGTTCGTCATGGTCAATTACCATGACCTCCAGAACAGGAATACCGTACCACTCTGGTGCGGATCTCACTCTGATTGACCTACGAGGTTCGGTAGTAACTTGATCTGAAGTTACATGATCATCATCATTAGCTTCCTCACTAATTGGTGTAAGAGTCACTGAAACAGATTTCTGTGATGATCTACTTTCCAATAAGGGAGCAGGTACATGCTACCTCTTGAGCACTGCGTTGGATTTCCTCGAAGAGGAGAGGATGATGCAGCAAAGTAGTGTAAGTATTTCCCTCAGTTTTTGAGAACCAAGGTATCAATCCAGTAGGAGGCTACGCGCGAGTCCCTCGTACCTACACAAAAACAATAGCTCAACGCAACCAACGCGCTTAGGGGTTGTCAATCCCTTCACGGTCACTTACGAAAGTGAGATCTGATAGAGATGATAAATAATATTTTTGGTATTTTTGGTATAGAGATGCAAAGTAAAAAGTAAAAGGCAAGGTAAAAGCAAAGCAATAATAAAGTGATGGAGATTAATATGATGAGAAAGAGACCCGGGGGCCATAGGTTTCACTAGTGGCTTCTCTCAAGAGCATAAGTATTCTACGGTGGGTGAACAAATTACTGTTGAGAAATTGACAGAATTAAGCATAGTTATGAGAATATCTAGTTATGATCATGTATATAGGCATCACGTCCGTGACAAGTAGACCGACTCCTGCCTGCATCTACTACTATTACTCCACTCATCAACCGCTATCCAGCATGCATCTAGAGTATTAAGTTAAAAATAGAGTAACGCCTTAAGCAAGATGACATGATGTAGAGGGATAGTTTCATGCAATATGATAAAAAAACCATATTGTTATCCTCGATGGCAACGATACAATACGTGCCTTGCTGCCCCTTCTGTCACTGGGAAAGGACACCGCAAGATCGAACCCAAAGCTAAGCACTTCTCCCATGGCAAGAACAACCAGTCTAGTAGGCCAAACCAAACTGATAATTCGAAGAGACTTGCAAATATAACCAATCATACATAAAAGAATTCAGAGAAGATTCAAATATTATTCATAGATAGACTGGATCATAAACTCACAATTCATCGGTCTCAACAAACACACCGCAAAAAGAAGATTACATCGAATAGATCTCCACGAGAGAGGGGGAGAACATTGTATTCAGATCCAAAAAGAGAGAAGAAGCCATCTAGCTACTAACTATGGACCTGTAGGTCTGAAGTAAACTACTCACACTTCATCGGAGGGGCTTGGATGATGATGTAGAAGCCCTCCGTGATCGATGCCCCCTCCGGTGGAGCTCCAGAACAGGCCCCAAGATGGGATCTCGTGGCTACAGAAAATTGCGGCGGTGGAATTAGGTTTTTGGCACCGTATCTGATCGTTTGGGGGTATGTATGTATATATAGGAGGAAGAAATACGTCGGTGGAGCTTCGAGGGGCCCACGAGGCAGGGGGCGCGTCCTAGGGGGGGGGGGCGCCCTCCACCCTCGTGACCGCCTCGTGGCTTTCTTGACGGAGGGTCCAAGTCTCCTGGGTCTTATCTGATGAGAAAATCGTGTTCCCGAAGGTTTCATTCCGTTTAGACTCCGTTTGATATTCTGTTTCTCCGAAACACTGAAATAGGCAAAAATAGTAATTCTGGGTTGGGCCTCTGATTAATAGGTTAGTCCCAAAAATAATATAAAAGTGGAAAATAAATCCCAATATAGTCCAAAACAGTAGGTAATATAGCATGGAGCAATCAAAAATTATAGATATGTTGGAGATGTATCAAGCATCCCCAAGCTTAATTCTTGCTCGTCCTCAAGTAGGTAAATGATAAAAACAGAATTTTTGATGAGGAGTGCTACTTGGCATAATTTCAATCTAATTCTTCTTAATTGTGGTATGAATATTCAGATTCAAAAGATTCAAGACAAAAGTTCATATTGACATAAAAATAATAATACTTCAAGCATACTAACAAAGCAATTATGTGTTCTCAAAATAACATGGCCAAAGAAAGCTATCCCTACAAAATCATATAGTCTGGCTATGCTCTATCTTCACCACACAAAGTATTTAAATCATGCACAACCCCGATGATAAGCCAAACAATTGTTTCATACTTTTGACATTTTCAAAACTTTTTCGATCTTCACGCAATACATGAGCGTGAGCCATGGATATAGCACTATATGTGGAATAGAATGGTGGTTGTGGAGAAGATAAAAAGAGGGGAAGATAGTCTCACATCAACTAGGCATATCAACGGGCTATGGAGATGCCCATCAATAGATATCAATGTGAGTGAGTAGGGATTGCCATGCAACAGATGCACTAGAGCTTTAAGTATATGAAAGCTCAACAAAAGAAACTAAGTGGGTGTGCATCCAACTCGCTTTCTCACGAAGATCTAGGGCATTTTGAGGAAGCCCATCATTGGAATATACATGCCAAGTTCTATAATGAAAAATTCCCACTAGTATATGAAAGTGACAGAATGAGAGACTATCTACAATGAAGATCATGGTGCTACTTTAAAGCACAAGTGTGGTAAAAGGATAGTAACATTGTCCCTTCTCTCTTTTTCTCTCATTTTTTTGTTTGGGCCTCCCCTTTTTTTATGGCCTCTTTTTTTCGTCCAGAGTCTCATCCCGACTTCTGGGGGAATCATAGTCTCCATCATCCTTTCCTCACTGGGGACAATGCTCTAAAAATGATGATCATCACACTTTTTATTTTTCTTACAACTCAACAATTACAACTCAATACTTAGAACAAAATATGACTCTATATGAATGCCTCCGACGGTGTATAGGGATATGCAATGAATCAAGATTGACATGTATGAAAGAATTATGAACGGTGGCTTTGCCACAAATACAATGGCAACTACATGATCATGCTAGCAATATGACAATGATGGAGCGTGTCATAATGAACGGAACGGTGGAAAGTTGCATGGCAATATATCTCGGAATGGCTATGGAAATGCCATGATAGGTAGGTATGGTGGCTGTTTTGAGGAAGGTATTTGGTGGGTGTATGATACCGGCGAAAAGTGTGTGGTATTAGAGAGGCTAGCAATGGTGGAAGGAAGGAAAGTGCGTATAATCCATGGACTCAACATTAGTCATAAAGAACTCATATACTTATTGCAAAAATCTAGAAGTTATCAAAGCAAAGTATTATGCGCATGCTCCTAGGGGATAGATTGGTAGGAAAAGACCATCGCTCGTACCCGACCGCCACTCATAAGGAAGGCAATCAATAAATAAATCATGCTCCGACTGCATCACATAACGGGTCACCATACGTGCATTCTACGGGAATCACAAACTTTAACACAAGCATTTCTCAAATTCACAACTACTCAACTAGCATGACTCTAATATCACCATCCTCATATCTCAAAACAATTATCAAGCATGAATTTTTTTCTTAGTATTCAACGCACTCAAAATAAAGTTTTACAAATCTTGAATACCAAGCATATTATTATTAAGAAATTTACCATGCTATTAAGACTCTCAAAATAATCTAAGTGAAGCATTAGAGATCAATAGTTTCTATAAAACAAATCCACCACCGTGCTCTAAAAGATATAAGTGAAGCACTAGAGCAAAATTATATAACTCAAAAGATATAAGTGAAGCACATAGAGTATTCTATCAAATTCCAAATTATGTATGGCTCTCTCAAAAGGTGTGTACAGCAAGGATGGTTGTGGTAGACTAACAAGAAAAGACTCAAATTATAAAAGACGCTCCAAGCAAAACACATATCATGTGGTGAATAAAAATATAGCTCCAAGTAAAGTTACCGATAGAAGTAGACGAAAGAGGGGATGCCTTCCGGGGCATCCCCAAGCTTTGGCTTTTAGGTGTCCTTAGATTATCTTGGGGGTGCCATGGGCATCCCAAAGCTTAGGCTCTTGCCACTCCTTGTTCCATAATCCATCAAATCTTTACCCAAAACTTGAAAACTTCACAACACAAAACTTAAAGTAGAAAATCTCATGAGCTCCGTTAGCGAAAGAAAACAAAATACCACTTCAAGGTACTGTAATGAACTCATTATTTATTTATATTGGTGTTAAACCTACTGCATTCCAACTTCTCTATGGTTTATAAACTATTTTACTAGCCATAGATTCATCAAAATAAGCAAACAACACACGAAAAACAGAATCTGTCAAAAACAGAACAGTCTGTAGTAATATGTAGCTAGTGCAAGATCTGGAACCCCAAAAATTCTAAAATAAATTGCTGGACGTGAGGAATTTATCTATTAATCATCTTCAAAAGTAATTAACTAAATAGCACTCTCCAAATAAAAATGACAGCAGTTCTCGTGAGCGCTAAAGTTTCTGTTTTTTACAGCAAGTTCAACAAGACTTTCTCCAAGTCTTCCCAACGGTTCTACTTGGCACAAACACTAATTAAACACAAAAAACACAACCAAAACAGAGGCTAGATAAATTATTTATTAAATAACAGCAAGGATAAATATTGGGTTGTCTCCCAACAAGTGCTTTTCTTTAAGGCCTTATAGCTAGGCATAATATTTCAATGATGCTCACATGAAAGACAAGAATTGAAGCACAAAGAGAGCATCATAAAACACGTGACAAACATATCTAAGTCTAACATACTTCCTATGCATAGGCATCTTATAGGCAAACAAATTATCAAGGCAAGCAAAAACTAGCATATGCGAGGAAGCGGAAAGAAACAATGGCAATCTCAACATAACGAGAGGTAATTTAGTAACATGAAAATTTCAACCACCATATTTTCCTCTCTCATAATAATTATATGTAGGATCATAAGCAAATTCAACAAAATAGCTATTACATAAAATATTTTCAACACGATCCACATGCATGCAAAGTTGACACTTGTCGGTGTCAAAACCGGCGGATCTCGGGTAGGGGGTCCCGAACTGTGCGTCTAGGCCGGATGGTAACAGGAGGCAAGGGACACGAAGTTTTACCCAGGTTCAGGCCCTCTCGATGGAGGTAAAACCCTACGCTCTGCTTGATTAATATTGATGATATGGGTAGTACAAGAGTAGATCTACCACGAGATCGGAGAGGCTAAACCCTAGAAGCTAGCCTATGGTATGATCGTTGTTGTCAATGTTATCCTACGGACTAAAACCATCTGGTTTATATAGACACCGGAGAGGGCTAGGGTTACACAAAGTCGGTTACAATGGTAGGAGATCTACATATTCGTATTGCATTCCACGCCAAGGAAAGTCCCTTCCGGACACGGGACGAAGTCTTCAATCTTGTATCTTCATAGTCCAGGAGTCCGGCTGAAGGTATAGTCCGGCCATCCGGACACCCCCTAATCCAGGACTCCCTCAGTAGACCCTGAACCAGGCATCAATGATGATGAGTCCGGCGCGCAGATTGTCTTCGGCATTGCAAAGCGGGTTCCTCCTCCAAGTACTTTATAGAAGATTTTGAACACAAAGATAGTGTCCGGCTCTGCAAAATAAGTTCCCACATATTGCCATAGAGAGAATAATATTTACACGAATCTAATCTGCTGACGTACTCCATAGTGTGACACACCACGACCAAGCCTTTATCTGAGTCGTTTCATTATCCCACCTCAGCGCGTCATGCGAGGCGGTTTCCTTGGCACGTCTTGTTAAAGCACAGAGATTGTGTCCCCTTATTCCAGGATTCTCATCAATACGGGCGTGGGTAACCCGACCGCTTCTAGGACCCCTAGATTATAGGCAAGTCCAAACGGACACGGAGATGACACTTGATATTCACCCTCTGCATAAAGGGACAAGGCTTTTATTTTTCCCTCCCGTGCTCAATCGAATCCTTCCCCCACCTCAAGCTCAAACGCCCAAAGTTCAGGTCAGGTGCTCCGAACCTTTAGTCATGTCCGGATCCAGCCTTCAAGGCTGATGGGTGCCTTCCTCCGTCACAGAAGAATACATCAAAAAGTTGAGGGAGGCTAGATATCTGACCGCCGAGATTTTGCATCGGCTGCCTCCCCGAGGGCAGGCCGTCCCCACCCCCGAACCCAACGAGAATGTCGTGTTTGTTTCCCACTTCCTCCGAGGTCTAGGCCTTGCTCTGGATCCTTTCGTCAGGGGTTTGATGTTTTATTACGGGCTAGACTTCCATGATCTAGCTCCGGACTCCTTTCTTCATATCACGACATTTATTGTCGTGTGCGAGGCCTTCCTCTGGGTTACCCCCCACTTTGGCCTATGGCTCAAGACCTTTGGAGTAAAGCCGAAGATGATTGAGGGGCAACATGCAGCGTGTGGAGGTGCCTCAATACGCAAGATGACGGGAGCTCCGTGGCCCAAAGTTCCATCCCAGAGGTGTCTGAATTGTGGCAACAGGAGTGGTTCTACATCACGGCTCCTAGAAGTGCCAAGTGGGCGGCCGCCCCTGTTTTCCGCTCGGGCCCTCCACCACAACTGATGTCATGGATCATCATAGGTCTGAGCTGGGGTCCAGCCAAGGACGTGCCTATACTGCAAAGCCGCATTCGAGATCTCTTCAATGGAGATTTCAGTTTGGTTGCGGTAATACAAGTTATGCTGGTTCGTCAAGTCCGGCCTTGCAAACGCCGGCCTCTTCGCCTGTGGGAGTTCAATCCCGAGGTACCGCGTGTCATTCAAAATTTTCTCGGCCTGACGCATGAGGAGATGTACAAGTCATTCTTCGGACCTCAGGTGGAGTGTCCGGAAATCACCGAGGACGTGGGCCTGAGTAGTAACCGCGCCGCCGAACAAGTAAGGCATCTTCCGGCCGAACATACTATCTCTCCCTTGTTACGAAGTTATTTCCGAGAGTTCGTTTTTTGACCAGGACTGGCTAACAAAGGCAAAGTTGATTCGGTGTTCGGCCCCCTCCCTGAGGGTTTGGAAAATCCGGTATTGAAAAAGGTGCTCCAGACCGCACCTTGCCCGGAGCCCTTGAAGGAAGATACTGTGGAGGATAATACGGGCGGACGCGGGCCCCCAATGCTGCCCATTCTAACCGAGGGAGCGAGCGTCTCCGTGAAGGAAGACGACCATAAGAGGAAAAGGACTGCGCCCGGGGATTCGAAAGCCGAAGCTTCCAAACGGGAGAAGAAGTCTCCCACAGAGGGTCCTACCTTGGGGGGCGCTGTTGCCGCACAAAGTCCGCGGGGGGATCAATTCTACCGCGAGTCGTAAGTGACCCGAAATACTTTAATAGTACAGATATACCATATTTTTCTTCTGAGAAAATAACCACCACATATATCTTTGCAGTTTGGGCATTAGCTCCTCTCAAATGAGCTCGTCTTCGGGGGATCTTCTTCCAGAGATGATGGAGAGCGAAACGCCTCCTCCGGACTCCTCCGCTCCGGAAGCGGGCGACCCTGAAGTGTCGTCGCGGAGGGCCTCTCCGAGTCCGGTGAGGCCAGAAGAAATCCCATTGACCCCCAAAGCTCCCAGTGTCCGGCTCCCGAAGAGAGCAGACAAAAGAGTCCGACACCGTCTAGTGTGCGATCGGATGTTCTAAGGGAGTTGGTGGGGCGAGCGGCCATCTCAGATGAACACCGTGTGCTGATGAATACGGTGATGGAGAGAATATCGTCCATCGAAAGCGGATTGCATGAAGCTTTTATGAGTCTACTGACAGGCTTTGAGGTACGTAAAAGAATGTATGATAGTCCTGCACATGCTATGTGTGCCCTGTGTAGATAGTAGCCCCTGAGACTCTGGTTGTCGTTGGAAATGACGATGAACAGAGGATCATATTCCCAGGTAATAACCATACTGCCTCTATGTGCAGGTGATGGAAGCTCCGGTGGCTAGCCGGACTAGCGAGTTTGCCCATTTAGAACGGCAGTTGGATGCGGCAGACGCCGACATCGAGCTTGTTAACAAAAGGCTTGACGAGGCACATGGTAAGTGTCATTATCTGGTAAACACCACATAGGAAGAGCAGCATGATGCCAGTATCTTTAATATGTTGTGACTGCAGATGGAGCTGCCACTGTTGAAGCCTTGCGGGCAGAACTTGCCCGAGCCAAGGAACAAGCGAGGTTGGGTAATGCGGCTGCTTTGAAGGCGGCCGAAGAGTTGCAAGCCGAGAAGGCCGCGCATGGCGAGAGCCGAGACAAGATGGCCAAGATGACCATAGAATTAAAAGCCGCCGCCGACCGTTGCCGGGTTCTTGAAAAGGAAAACCAAGTGAAGGCATCGGACCTTGAGAAGGCTGCTGCGACGAGAAAGGACCTCCGCTCCTATGAGGGCAAAGAAGGAGGAGCTGCGGGGAGCCAGGGATATTGTAGCTGGGAAATCCTTTATGTTGCGGAGGAAGTTCGGAGATCCACGGTATGCCCCTCTGTATCGGCTGTGGAGTTCGGAGGATGCATATATGGATTTGGCGGCGAGCACTGCCGATGCGGCCAAGTATTTCCAGGGTCAGACGGACTGTGAAGTAGACCAGTTGTTTTGGAGACAATTCCATTCTCCCGAGCGTCCGCTTTCATTGACTGACCAATTAGCCGAATGGGCCGAACTAAATAGGTTGTCCGGACTCTCCATGAGGTCTATTGTGGATCAGCTATGTCCGGAAAGGTCAAAGCCGAACAACTATTTCAGCTTGGTGCAGCAGTTCCTTGACGTGGTGCCGCGCATTAATGCGATGAAGAGGTCAGCGTGCATAGAGGGCGCACGGATGGCCTTTGCCCGTGTTAAAGCATACTGGGCGGAGATGGATGCTACCACTGTTGCAGCGCGGGATTCAGCCATAGGTCAAAGGGCTGCTGAGCACTACTTTGAAGAAGTACTTGAGGGTGCTCGTGTGATAGAGAGCCAGTGCTCAAAAAATATTATGTTTGAGTGATATGTAATCTCATTGTAAGCGAAATGCTTTTATAAATTTTTATAAGGCTATTTTTAAACTTTTTCCTGAAAGTAATATGATGCCTCCTGGGCGGCCGTTTATGTATACATGTGTATAACCTGAAAGATTGCAGCCGTCGGCTTCAACCCTCACGCATATAATGCGGAGGTGCTCGCAAAAACACGCATTCACACTTAACCCAACGTCTTGGTCCTATTAAGGAGGTGATAGCGGAGCGAGCGAGGCAACCGGACTATAATGCTTTAGCATTTTCACTTAGCCATAGGAGTTTGACAGTGGGGCTACTAAATAGCCCCTGGTGGCTCCGCACTTTCCCGATCCCGGGGTGCGTACATGCCTGGCCGGAAAACGGCCCTTTGTTAAGCTGGAGGAATTCTAACATTCCAACAGGTCATCGAGTGGTTGACCAGTCTCACGCTATATCATGACAGTCAGTTTTTGGCTTTCTCTACTGAGGTGCTCGTCCGGATGAACCAGGGCACAATCGCAGTAGTTCTCCTGGTGCTACCTTAGCCGGTAAAGCGGAACGTAAGGCACCAAAACACAGGAGCCGGGCAAACCCAACATTTGACCAAAGACAATGATTCGGAGCTGATGCATATAAGGCCAGACTCGCAACGCCGAACACTCCCTAAGGTATTCGGTCTTAGTGGTATAAACCGGGCCTAAATAATGGCCTTTGTAAAAAGCCCCTTGTGTCCAGGTACGTGCATTGTTTTGGTGTGGCCACATGCCAAGACGTCAGCATCCTTCTCAACGGTGGATATGTATCAACAAGAGACAGTAAAAAAGGTTTACACAGGGTCTTAATCTAAAAAGAATCCTTGGAGCGGGTCCCTGCTGCACGTCTGCGCCTGTGTCTCCGTTGTGCCATATCCTAGACGGGTGTAGCACGATGATCGTCTGTAAAAGAGAGGAATTTAGGTGAAAAAGTTGTCGTGCAAAAAGAAAGTTTTTTAAAGAAACCATGTATAATTCAAGATGAGAAGAAATTGCCACTTGTCTACGCGCGTTGAGCCCCTTGTATTGACAAATAGGGGTGTGACCATTTATTCGGTATAAGTAGCGGCGCCGGACTTGATTAGTTGTGTCTGAGGTCTTGATGACCTATTGGATGCTTTCACTGGTCCAGACGCCTTTAGTGTGCGGCTGCCAAGGCAGCCTCACTCTCTTCGGCGCGCAGAGATCGCTTGATATTTCCGTGCACTGAAATGATGCCGCGTGGACCGGGCATCTTGAGTGTGAGGGAGGCGTAGTGTGGTATTGCATTAAAGCGAGTGAAAGCTTCGCGTCCGAGTAGTGCTTGATAGCCACTTTGAAACGGAGCGATGTGGAAAGTTAAATGCTCGCGACAGAAGTTATTGGGGGAGCCGAATATAACTTGTAGTAGGAGGGAGCCCGTACAATGAGCCCCTGGGCCTGGCATTACTCCTTTAAAGGTAGTATTGCTATGGCGAATTTGTGTTGGGTCCAACCCCATCCCGCGGATTGTATCCTGATATATTAGGTTTAGGCTGCTGCCGCCGTCCATCAAGACTCGTGTGAAGTGATATCCGCCAATTACTGGGTCTAATACCAGGGCAGCCCATCCTGCGTGTCGGATACTTGCTGAGTAATCGCGATGGTCGAAAGTGATCGGTTGAGACGACCAGTGGCAGGACTTCGCGGTGACAGGCACTTGGGTATATTTTCCTGGGAGTGCTGCGTTGTTTTTCCCTTGATCACGTGTAACACGTTTACTGTTTTGACTTCTGGTGGAAATTTCTTTTGTTCCCCCATGTCTTGCTTGGGAGGCTCGTCCTCGTCTTCACTTGATGTATCCTCCCCCTTGCGTACGGCGTTGAGCTTGCTGGACTGCTTGAAGACCCAACATTCTCTGTGAGTATGATTAGAAGGTTTACCAGGGGTACTATGGATCTGACATACTTGGTCCAGAATTTTGTTGAGGCTGGACAGTTCATCCCTGGTGCCTTTAGGGGGCGGCTTTTGACCTGGCCAAGAGCTTTTGAATCCAGCATTTACTGCCGTGCCCTTCATGCTATCTTCTTTATTCCGGCGTTTGTTATTGCTATTGCGCCGTGATTTCCCGTTTCCATCTCTAACTTCAGATGTACTGGGGTCGCTGGTGCTGCATCTGGCTAGCCAGCTGTCCTCACCCGCGCAAAAGCGGGTCATGAGGTTTGTTAATGCAGCCATCGTTCTCGGCTTATTCTGGCCGAGGTGTCTGGCGAGCCATTCGTCATGGACGCTATGCTTGAAAGCTGCCAAGGCTTCGGCGTCCGGACAGTCAACAATCTGGTTCTTTTTAGTAAGAAACCTGTTCCAAAGCTTTCGGGCTGACTCTCCAGGCCGTTGAGTTATATGACTCAGATCGTCCGCATCCGGAGGTCGGACATAAGTCCCTTGAAAATTTCCCCAAAAGGCGTCTTCGAGCTCTTCCCAACTTCCAATGGAACTTTCGGGGAGGCCTTTGAGCCAGTGATGAGCTGGCCCTTTGAGCTTGAGGGGTAAGTACTTGGTGGCGTGGAGATCATCTCCTCGAGCCATATGGATATGAAGGATGTAGTCCTCAATCCAGACCCCAGGGTCTATTGTTCCGTCGTATGCCTCTATGTTGACGGGCTTGAATCCCTCTGGAAATTCATGGTCCAGCACCTCATCGGTGAAACATAGGGGGTGTGCGGCACCCCTGTAGCTGGGTGTACCATGTTGTTCGGATGTTTGTTGTGTTGCATTGTATGCTGGGGCGCGCTTGCGTGGTCCATAGATGGATCTTGTTGCACCGTCCTTTGGGTGCGAGCCTTCGCATGGGTCGCGTGTTGTATTGTGAGTGGCGTTATATGCTGCTCTTTGTTGATAGAGGGGTCGTCTATCCAACCAGGTGGCTGCTTTGATATTTGGTTGTGGGGGGTCTGAGGCCTCCTCATCGAATTCAGGTAGCAGCTTCCGCTTTGGGTAGCTCTTGGACGGGCGATTGTCGCCGTACATCGCTGCTGTGTTGAGTATTTTACTCCATCTGATGTGGAGTGTGTCTTGCGCAGCCTTGAGCCTTTGCTTCTGCTTTTTCAGACTCCTCGCGGTGGTAGCAAGCCTTTTACGGGCAGTCTGCTGCTCCGGGTGCCTGTCCAGCGTTATGTCGTCCGGACCATTATCCTTGATAGAATTTGTTTGTTCGGTTTGATTATCCGGATTGTCGTTGTCTGGCAGCGGTTCGCCCTGCTCCAGCGCTGGGTCTGTGTGATCGCTATTTCTGTCGAGGCGGGATTTGGGGCGGCGCTTGCGTCGCCGCTTTGACTGCTTTTCGAGGGAACAAGCCTTCGGTGCGTCCTTCCCCTCTCCGTCGTCATCTTTTGGTGCGTCCACCATGTATACGTCATATGACGAGGTGGCGTTCCAAGGCCCAATAGGCGCTGGTTCTTCATCGTCTCCTTCATCGGCGTCCATACCGTCGATGTCTTCGGAGTCGAAGTCGAGCATGTCGGTTAAATCATCGACAGTGGCTACAAAGTGGGTGGTGGGTGGGCTTTGAATTTCTTCATCGTCCGCATCCCAATCTTTCTAACTGTAGTCCGGCCAGGGCTCTCCTGATAAAGAGAGAGACTTTAGTGATTTCATAATATCGCCGAAGGGCGAGTGCTGAAAGATGTCCGCGGCAGTAAACTCCATGATCAGCGCCTAATCGGATTCGATCGGCAGAGGCGCGAATGGTTCAGAGTCCGGAGAGGAGTCCGGCTCCTTGGAATCACGAGTCTCGCGGAGTGCGGGGCTAGTGTTCGGCTCGATCGCCGTTGGGATCGCAGCCCCTGAGGCGGCGTCCAACCGCCCATCCTCGATCGGCGTAGTTGGCTCCGAATTAAGGGTCGAAGCCGATGCGGGTGCGGCCTCCAGGGCACTGTTCAGCGGCAGAGCTAGATCATGCTCGTCGGGATAGTGCGGCACGCTCGGCAGTGGCTCGAATCCGTCGAAGTTCAAGTCCCCGCAGATGTCAGCTGTGTAGTTTAAACTTCCAAATCTGACCTAACGGCCAGGGGCATAGCTCTTGATCTGCTCCAGATGGCCAAGTGAATTGGCCCGCAGTGCAAAGCCGCCGAAGACAGAGATCTGTCCGGGGAGACAAGTTTCACCCTGGACCGCATCACTATCGACGATTGTAGGAGCCATCAAGCCTGACGGCGACAACAGAGAGGAACTCTCAATGAAAGCACCACTGTCGGTGTCAAAACCGGCGGATCTCGGGTAGGGGGTCCCGAACTGTGCGTCTAGGCCGGATGGTAACAGGAGGCAAGGGACACGAAGTTTTACCCAGGTTCGGGCCCTCTTGATGGAGGTAAAACCCTACGTCCTGCTTGATTAATATTGATGATATGGGTAGTACAAGAGTAGATCTACCACGAGATCGGAGAGGCTAAACCCTAGAAGCTAGCCTATGGTATGATTGTTGTTGTCAATGTTGTCCTACGGACTAAAACCCTCCGGTTTATATAGACACCAGAGAGGGCTAGGGTTACACAAAGTCGGTTACAATGGTAGGAGATCTACATATTCGTATCGCCAAGCTTGCCTTCCATGCCAAGGAAAGTCCCTTCCGGACACGGGACGAAGTCTTCAATCTTGTATCTTCATAGTCCAGGAGTCCGGCTGAAGGTATAGTCCGGCCATCCGGACACCCCCTAATCCAGGACTCCCTCAACACTCTTCCAAAATAGTGGGATCTTTCCAGACCCACTTTTATCAAAAATTTCATAAGATTGAACATTCTCCAAATATGTGGGATCTAAAGTTGACACTCTTCCAAAACCACTTTCAATAATATTGCAAATACTATTATCAATCTCATATTCATCATGGGGCTTAAATAATTTTCAATATCATAAGAAGAATCACCCCAATCATGATCATTGCGACAAGTCGAGGACATAGCAAAACTAGCATCCCCAAGCTTAGGGTTTTGCATATTATTAGCACAATTGACATCAAGAGAGTTTATAGTAAACTCATTGCAATCATGCTTTTTATTCAAAGATCTATCATGAATCGCTTCATAAAGTAATTCATCACACTTTTCAGATTCACGAATTTCAAGCAAAACCTCATAAAGATAATCTAGTGCACAAAACTCACTAGCAATTGGTTCATCATAATTGGATCTCTTAAAAATATTAGCAAGCGGATGAGTATCCATAGATCTTTAGGTTCTCTGTTTAGTAATAAATAAACAACTATTCCAACCATACGAGCAAACAAGAAACAGGCAAAAAGAGGCAAATAGAGAAAGAGAGGGAGGATAGAGAGAGAGGGCGAATAAAACGGCAAGGGTGAATTGGGGGGAGAGGAAAACGAGAGGAAAATGGCAAATAATGTAATGCGAGAGATAGGGATTGTGATGGGTACTTGGTATGTTGACTTTTGCGCAGACTCCCCGGCAACAGCGCCAGAAATTCTTCTTGCTACCTCTTGAGCACTGCGTTGGATTTCCCCGAAGAGGAGAGGATAATGCAGCAAAGTAGCGTAAGTATTTCCCTCAATTTTTGAGAACCAAGGTATCAATCCAGTAGGAGGCTACCCGCGAGTCCCTCGTACCTACACAAAAACAATAGCTCAATGCAACCAACGTGCTTAGGGGTTGTCAATCCCTTCACGGTCACTTATGAAAGTGAGATCTGATAGAGATGATAAATAATATTTTTGGTATTTTTGGTATAGAGATGCAAAGTAAAAAGTAAAAGGCAAGGTAAAAGCAAAGCAATAATAAAGTGATGGAGATTAATATGATGAGAAAGAGACCCGGGGGCCATAGGTTTCACTAGTGGCTTCTCTCAAGAGCATAAGTATTCTACGGTGGGTGAACAAATTACTGTTGAGAAATTGACAGAATTAAGCATAGTTATGAGAATATCTAGTTATGATCATGTATATAGGCATCACGTCCGTGACAAGTAGACCGACTCCTGCCTGCATCTACTACTATTACTCCACTCATCAACCGCTATCCAGCATGCATCTAGAGTATTAAGTTAAAAATAGAGTAACGCCTTAAGCAAGATGACATGATGTAGAGGGATAGTTTCATGCAATATGATAAAAAAACCATATTGTTATCCTCGATGGCAACGATACAATACGTGCCTTGCTGCCCCTTCTGTCACTGGGAAAGGACACCGCAAGATCGAACCCAAAGCTAAGCACTTCTCCCATGGCAAGAACAACCAGTCTAGTAGGCCAAACCAAACTGATAATTCGAAGAGACTTGCAAATATAACCAATCATACATAAAAGAATTCAGAGAAGATTCAAATATTATTCATAGATAGACTGGATCATAAACTCACAATTCATCGGTCTCAACAAACACACCGCAAAAAGAAGATTACATCGAATAGATCTCCACGAGAGAGGGGGAGAACATTGTATTGAGATCCAAAAAGAGAGAAGAAGCCATCTAGCTACTAACTATGGACCTGTAGGTCTGAGGTAAACTACTCACACTTCATTGGAGGGGCTTGGATGATGATGTAGAAGCCCTCCGTGATTGATGCCCCCTCCAGCGGAGCTCTGGAACAGGCCCCAAGATGGGATCTTGTGGATACAGAAAGTTGCGGTGGTGGAATTAGGTTTTTGGCTCCGTATCTGATCGTTTGGGGGTATGTATGTATATATCAGAGGAAGAAGTACGTTGGTGGAGCTTCGAGGGGCCCACGAGGCAGGGGGCGCGCCTTAGGGGGGGCGCGCCCTCCACCCTCGTGACCGCCTCGTGGCTTTCTTGACGGAGGGTCCAAGTATCCTAGGTCTTATCTGATGAGAAAATCGCGTTCCCGAAGGTTTCATTCCATTTGGACTTCGTTTGATATTATGTTTCTCCGAAACACTGAAATAGGCAAAAAACAGCAATTCTGGGTTGGGCCTCCGGTTAATAGGTTAGTCTCAAAAATAATATAAAAGTGGAAAATAAAGCCCAATATAGTCCAAAACAGTAGGTAATATAGCATGGAGCAATCAAAAATTATAGATACGTTGGAGACGTATCAGTACAGTTACCTCATCAAGTTCTACTTTCCTCCCACTCACTTCTTTCGAGAGAAACTCCTTCTCTAGAAAGGATCCATTCTCAGCAACAAATGTCTTGCCTTCGGATGTGTGATAGAAGGTGTACCCAACTGTCTCCTTTGGGTATTCTATGAAGACATATTTCTCCGATTTGGGTTTGAACTTACCAGGGTGAAACTTTTTATTATAAGCATTGCAACCCCAAACTTTAAGAAACGACAACTTTGGTTTCTTGCCAAACCACAGTTCATACGGTGTCATCTCAATAGATTTAGATGGTGCCCTTTTTAACGTGAATGCAACTATCTCTAATGCATAACCCCAAAACTATAGTGGTTAATCGGTAAGAAACATCATAGATTGCACTATATCCAATAATAGTACGGTTATGACATTCGGACACACCATTATGCGGTGGTGTTCCAGGTGGCACGATTTTGTGAAACTATTCCACATTGTTTTAATTGAAGACCAAACTCGTAAGTCAAATATTTGTCTCTGTGATCAGATCATAGAAACTTTATTTTCTTGTCACGATGATTTTCCACTTCACTATGAAGTTCTTTGAACTTTTCAAATGTTTTAGACTTATGTTTCATCAAGTAGATATACCCTTATCTTTTCAAATCATCTGTGAAGGTCAGAAAATAATGATACCCGCCGCGAGCCTCAACACTCATCGGACTGAATACATCAGTGTGTATTATTTCCAATAAGTCAGTTGCTCGCTCCATTGTTCCGGAGAACGGAGTCTTAGTCATCTTGCCCATGAGGCATGGTTCGCAAGCATCAAAATGATTCATAATAAAGTGATTCCAAAAGCCCATCAGCATGGAGTTTCTTCATGCGCTTTACACCAATATGACCTAAATGGCAGTGCCACAAATAAGTTGCACTATCATTATTAACTTTGCATCTTTTGGCTTCAATATTATGAATATGTGTATCACTACGATCAAGATCCAACGAACCATTTTCATTGGGTGTATGACCATAGAAGGTTTTATTCATGTAAACAGAACAACAATATTCTCTAACTTAAATGAATAACCGTTTTGCAATAAACATGATCAAATCATATTCATGCTCAATGCAAACACCAAATAACATTTATTTAGGTTTAACACTAATCCCGAAAGTATAGGGAGTGTGCGATGATGATCATATCAATCTTGGAACTACTTCCAACACACATCGTTACTTCACCTTTAACTAGTCTTTGTTCATTCTGCAACTCCCGTTTCGAGTTACTACTCTTAGCAACTGAACCAGTATCAAATACCGAGGGGTTGCTATAAACACTAGTAAAGTACACATCAATAACGTGTATATCAAATACATCATTGTTCACTTTGCCATCCTTCTTATCCGCCAAATACTTGGGGCAGTTCCGCTTCCAGTGACCAGTCCCTTTGCAGTAGAAGCACTTAGTCTCAGGCTTAGGTCCAGACTTGGGCTTCTTCACCTGAGCAGCAACTTGCTTGCCGTTCTTATTGAAGTTCCCTTTCTTTCCCTTTGCCCTTTTCTTGAAACTAGTGGTCTTGTTAATCATCAACACTTGATGCTCTTTCTTGATTTCTACCTTCATCGATTTCATTATCATGAAAAGCTCGGGAATCGTTTATGTCATCCCTTGCATACTATAGTTCATCACAAAGTTCTGCTAACTTGGTGATGGTGACTAGAGAATTCTGTCAATCACTATTTTACCTGAAAGATTAACTCCCACTTGATTCAAGCGATTGTAGTACCCAGACAATCTGAACACATGCTCACTGCTTGAGCTATTCTCCTCCATCTTTTAGCTATAGAACTTGTTGGAGACTTCATGTCTCTCAACTCAGGTATTTTCTTGAAATATTAACTTCAACTCTTGGAACATCTCATATGATCCATGATGTTCAAAACGTCTTTGAAGTCCCGATTCTAAGCTGTTAAGCATGGTGCACTAAACCATCAAGTAGTCATCATATTGAGCTAGCCAAACATTCATGACGTCTGCATCTTCTCCTGCAATAGGTCTGTCACCTAGCGGCGCATCAAGGACATAATTCTTATGTGTAGCAATGAGGATAATCCTCAGATCACTGATCCAATCCGCATCATTGCTACTAACATTTTTCAACTTAGTTTTCTCTAGGAACATATCAAAAATAAAACAGAGGAGCTAAACGAGAGCTATTGATCTACAACATAGATATGCTAATACTACCAGGACTAAGTTCATGATAAATTAAAGTTCAATTAATCATATTACTTAAGACCTCCCACTTAGATAGACATCCCTCTAATCATCTAAGTGATCACGTGATCCAAATCAACTAAACCATAATCGATCATCACGTGAAATGGAGTAGTTTTCAATGGTGAACATTACTATGTTGATCATATATACTATATGATTCATGCTCGACCTTTCGGTCTCACTGTTCCGAGGCCATATCTGCATATGCTAGGCCCGTCAAGTTTAACCTGAGCATTCTGTGTGTGCAAAACTGGCTTGCACCCGTTGTATATGGACATAGAGATTATCACACCCGATCATCACGTGGTGTCTCGGCACGAAGAACTGTCGCAATGGTGCATACTCAGGGAGAACACTTTTATCTTGAAATTTAGTGAGAGATCATCTTATAATGCTACCGTCAAACAAAGCAGAATAAGATGCATAAAGGATAAACATCACATGCAATCAATATAAGTGATATGATATGGCCATCATCATCTTATGCTTGTGATCTCCATCTCCGAAGCACCGTCATGATCACCATCATCACCGGCGTGACACCTTGATCTCCATCGTACCATCGTTGTCATCTCACCAACTATTGCTTCTACGACTATCGCTACCGCTTAGTGATAAACTAAAGCAATTACAGGGCGATTGCATTGCATACAATAAAGCGACAACCATATGGCTCCTGCCAGTTGCCGATAACTCCATTACAAAACATGATCATCTCATACAATAAATATAGCATCATGTCTTGACCATATCACATCACAACATCCCCTGCAAAAACAAGTTAGACGCCCTCTACTTTGTTGTTGCAAGTTTTATGTGGCTGCTACGGGCTGAGCAAGAACCGTTCTTACCTACGTATCAAAACCACAACGATAGTTCGTCAAGTTAGTGCTATTTTAACCTTCTCAAGGACCGAGTGTAGCCACACTCGGTTCAACTAAAGTTGGAGAAACTGACACCCGCCAGCCACCTGTGTGCAAAGCACGTCAGTAGAACCAGTCTTGCGTAAGCGTACGCGTAATGTCGGTCTGGACCGCTTCATCCAACAATACCGCCGAACCAAAGTATGACATGCTGGTAAGCAGTATGACTTGTATCGCCCACAACTCACTTGTGTTCTACTCGTGCATAAAACATCAATGCATAAAACCTGGCTCGGATGCCACCGTTGGGGAACGTAGTTGAGGGAGTCCTAGATTAGGGGGTCTCCGGACAGTCGGACTATATCCTTTGGCCGGACTGTTGGACTATGAAGATACGAGATTGAAGACTTTGTTCCGTGTCCGGATGGGACTCTACTTGGCATGGAAGGCAAGCTTGGCAATACGGATATGTATATCTCCTCCTTTGTAACTGACCTTGTTTAACCCTAGCCCCCTCCGGTGCCTATATAAACCGGAGGGTTTTAGTCCGTAGGACAACATAAAATCATACCATAGGCTAGCTTTTAGGGTTTAGCCTCTTCGATCTCGTGGTAGATCAACTCTTGTAATACTCATATCATCAAGAACAATCAAGCAGGACGTAGGGTATTACCTCCATCAAGAGGGCCCGAACTTGGGTAAACATCATGTCCCCTGCCTCCTGTTACCATCCGCCTTAGACGCACAGTTCGGGACCCCCTACCCGAGATCCGCCGGTTTTGACACCGACATTGGTGCTTTCATTGAGAGTTCCACTATGTTGTCACCATAAGGCTTGATGGCTCCTTCGATCATCGCTAGCGATGCGGTCCGGGGTGAGGCTTTCCTTCCCGGACAGATCTTCATATTCGGCGGCTTTGCACTGCGAGCCAATTCGCATGGCCTTCTAGAGAAGATTCAGAGCTACGCCCCTGGCCATCAGGTCAGATTCGAAAACTTGAACTACACGGCCGACATCCACAAAGACTTGATCTTCGCCGGATTCGGGCCCATGTCGGACGCGCCGTACAGTCGTGACGAGCATGACGTAACCCTACCATCAGACAATGTTCGGGAGATCGCATTCGCAACTACTCCGTCCATCAATCCGAAGCAAGTCGCGTCATCCGAGAGCGGAGGGATGGATGATACGTCTCCAACATATCTATAATTTTTGATTGCTCCATGCTATATTATCTACTGTGTTGGACTATATTGGGCTTTATTTTCCACTTTTATATTATTTTTGGGACTAACCTATTAACCGGAGGCCCAGCCCAGAATTGCTGTTTTTTTTGCCTATTTTAGTATTTCAGAGAAACAGAATATCAAACGGAGTCCAAACGGAATAAAACCTTCGGGAACGTGATTTTCTCACCGAACGTGATCCAGGAGACTTGGACCCTACTCCAAGGAGTCAAAGAGGCGGTCACGAGGGTGGGGGCGCCCCCCTAGGGCGCGCCCCCCTGCCTCGTGGGCCCCTCGGTGCTCCACCGACGTACTCCTTCCTCCTATATATACCTACGTACCCCCAAACGATCAGAAGGGGAGCCAAAAACCTAATTCCACCGCCGCAACTTTCTGTATCCACGAGATCCCATCTTGGGGCCTGTTCCGGAGCTCCGCCGGAGAGGGCCGTCATCACGGAGGGCTTCTAGATCATCATAGCCCCTCCGATGAAGTGTAAGTAGTTTACCTCAGACCTTCGGGTCCATAGTTAGTAGCTAAATGGCTTCTTCTCTCTTTTTGGATCTCAATACAAAGTTCTCCCCCTCTCTTGTGGAGATCTATTCGATGTAATCTTCTTCTTTTTGCGGTGTGTTTGTTGAGACCGATGAATTGTGGGTTTATGATCAAATCTATCTATGAATAATATTTGAATCTTCTCTAAATTCTTTTATGTATGATTGGTTATCTTTGCAAGTCTCTTCGAATTATCCGTTTGGTTTGGCCAACTAGATTGGTAGTTCTTGCCATGGGAGAAGTGATTAGCTTTGGGTTCGATCTTGCCGTGTCCTTTCCCAGTGACAGAAGGGGCAGCAAGGCACGTATTGTATCGTTGCCATCGAGGATAACAAAATGGGGTTTATTTCATATTGCATGAATTTATCTCTCTACATCATGTCATCTTGCTTAAAGCGTTACTCTGCTTTTAACTTAATACTCTAGATGCATGCTGGATAGCGGTCGATGAGTGGAGTAATAGTAGTAGATGCAGAATCGTTTCGGTCTACTTGTCACGGACGTGATGCCTATATACATGATCATTCCTAGATATTCTCATAACTATGCTCAATTCTGTCAATTGCTCAACAGTAATTTGTTCACCCACTATAGAATACTTATGCTCTTGAGAGAAGCCACTAGTGAAACCTATGGCCCTCGGGTCTATTCTCATCATATCAATCTCCATCACTTTAATCTTGCTTTGCTTTTTTACTTTGCCTTTACTTTTTACTTTGCATCTCTATACCAAAAATACCAAAAATATTATATCTATCAGATGTCACTCTTGTAAGTGACCGTGAAGGGATTGACAACCCCTAATCGCGTTGGTTGCGAGTAGCTATCGTTTTGTGCAGGTACGAGGGACTTGATCGTGGCCTCCTACTGGATTGATACCTTGGTTCTCAAAAACTGAGGGAAATACTTACGCTACTCTGCTGCATCATCCCTTCCTCTTCGGGGAAATCCAATGCAAGCTCAAGAGGTAGCAAGAAGGATTTCTGGCGCCGTTGCCGGGGAGTCTACGCAAAAAGTCAACATACCAAGTACCCATCACAATCCCTATCTCTCGCATTACATTATTTGCCATTTGCCTCTCGTTTTCCTCTCCCCCACTTCACCCTTGCCGTTTTATTCGCCCCCCTCTCTCTCTATCCTCCCTATCTTTTCCGCTTGCCTTTTGTTTGCTCGTGTGTTGGATTGCTTGTTTGTCGCGATGGTTCAACCGAGATTTGGTGATTTCACCTTAAAAGGTTAGAGGAGATCGAAACCAACGTTAGGAAGTTTATGGTTTTGCAATTTGAGCATAATAATTTCTTTAGAAACGAGCTTAAGGAACAAAAAGGTTTTATGAGTTATATGAATAAAGAGCTTGATGATATGTCTAAAGAATTTGATGGTATACGATCCCAAATTGCTTGTCTAGAAAAGATGACTGCTGAAATTTCAGATATGCAAGCCACCCTAGTCAATAAGATGGCCGCTAAACCGAATTCCTATGGAAATCAACATGAAGATCTAAAAGTTATTGATGTGTCACCTATTAAATCTTTGTTTTGCAATATGAATCTTGATGAAACTGAATATGATCTTCCTTTACCTAGAAGGCATTCTAAAAATCCGGAGTATTTAGATCTTTATGATGAAATTGATGAAGGTGGGATTGAAAGAAATAAAAATCTAGATGTTGCTAAACCCACTATATTGGATTTCAAGGAATTCAATTATGAAAGTTGCTCTTTAATTGATTGTATTTCCTTGATGCAATATGTGCTAAATTCTCCACATGCTTATAGTCAAAAGAAAGCCTTCACCGAACATATTGTTGATGCCTTGATGCAATCTTATGAAGAAAAACTTGAGTTGAAAGTTTCTATCCCTAGAAAACTCTTTGATGAGTGGGAACCAACTATTAAAATTAAAATTAAAGATCATGAGTTTTATGCTTTCTGTGATTTGGGTGCTAGTGTCTCCACTATTCCCAAGACTTTGGGTGATTTGCTAGATTTCCGTAATTTTGATGATTGCTCTCTAAACTTGCTTCTTGCGGATTCTACTATTAAGAAACCTATGGGAAGGATTAATGATGTTCTTATTGTTGCAAATAGGAATTATGTGCCCGTATATTTCATTGTTCTTGATATAGATTGCAATCCTTCTTGCCCTATTATTCTTGGTAGACCTTTCCTTAGAACGGTTGGTGCGATTATTGATATGAAGGAAGGGAATATTAGATTTCAATTTCCATTAAAAAAGGCATGGAACACTTTTCTAGAAAGAAAATAAAACTTCCATATGAAACTATCATGAGAGCCACTTATGGATTGCCTACCAAAGATGGCAATACCTAGATCTATCCTAGCTTTTATGCCTAGCTAGGGGCGTTAAACGATAGCGCTTGTTGGGAGGCAACCCAATTTTATTTTTATTCCTTGCTTTTTGCTCCTGTTTAGTAATAAATAATTTATTTAGCCTCTGTTTTTGTTGTGTTTTTTGTGTTTAATTAGTGTTTGTTCCAAGTAGAACCGTTGGGAAGACTTGGGGAAAGTCTTGTTGAACTTGCTGTAAAAAACAGAAACATTAGCGCTCACGAGAACTGCTATAATTTTTATTTTAAGAGTGATATTTAGTTAATTCGTTTTGCAGATGATTAATATATAAATTCCTCACGTCCATATATTTATTTTAGAATTTTTGGGGTTCCATATATTGCGCTAGCTACAGATTACTACAGACTGTTCTGTTTTTGACAGATTCTGTTTTTCATGTGTTGTTTGCTTATTTTGATGAATCTATGGCTAGTAAAATAGTTTATAATCCATAGATAAGTTGGAATACAGTAGGTTTAACACCAATATAAATAAATAATGAGTTCATTACAGTACCTTGAAGTGGTCTTTTGTTTTCTTTCGCTAACGGAGCTCACGAGTTTTCTACTTTAAGTTTTGTGTTGTGAAGTTTTCAAGTTTTGGGTTAATTCTTTCGATGGATTATGGAACAAGGAGTGGCAAGAGATTAAGCTCGGGGATGCCCATGGCACCCCCAAGATAATCCAAGGACACCAAAAAGTTAAAGCTTGGGGATGCCCCGGAAGGCATCCCCTCTTTCGTCCACTTCCATCGGTAATTTACTTGGAGCTATATTTTTATTCACCAACATGATACGTGTTTTGCTTGGAGCATCTTGTATTAGTTTTGTCTTTGTGTTTTAGTATGCCACAATCATCCTTGCTGTACAAACCTTTTGAGAGAGACATACATGAATTAAAATTTGATAGAATACTCTATGTGCTTCACTTATATCTTTTGAGCTATGTAGTTTTGCTCTATGTGCTTCACTTATATCTTCTTAAGCTAAGTAATTTTGCTCTATGTGCTTCACTTAGATCTTTTAGAGCACGGTGGTGGATTTGTTTTAAAGAAACTATTGATCTCTCATGCTCCACTTAAATTATTTTGAGAGTCTTAATAGCATGGTAATTTGCTTAATAATAACACGCTTGGTATTCAAGATTTGTGAAACTTTCTTTTGAGTGTGTTGAATACTAAGAAAAGTTGGATGCTTGATAATTGTTTTGAGATATGGAGGTAGTAATATAAAAGTCATGCTAGTAGAGTAATTGTGAATTTGATAAGTGCTTGAGTTAAAGTTTGCAAGTCCCGTAGCATGCACGTATGGTAAATGTTATGCAACAAATTTGAAACATGAGGTGTTATTTGATTGTCCTCCTTATGAGGGGCGGTCTGGGACGAGCGATGGTCTTTTCCTACCAATATATTCCCCTAGGAGCATGCGCGTAATACTTTGGTTTTTGATGGCTTGTAGATTTTTGCAATAAGTATATGAGTTCTTTATGACTAATGTTGAGTCCATGGATTATACGCACTCTCACCCTTCCATCATTGCTAGCCTCTACGGTACCATGCATTGCCCTTTCTCACATCGAGAGTTGGTGCAAACTTCGCCGGTGCATCCAAACCTCGTGATATGATACGCTCTTTCACACATAAACCTCCTTATATCTTCCTCAAAACAGCCACCATACCTACCTATTATGGCACTTTCATAGCCATTCCGAGATATATTGCCATGCAACTTTCCACCATCCAGTTTATCATGACACATCCATCATTGTCATATTGCTTAGCATGATCATGTAGTTGACATAGTATTTGTGGCAAAGCCACCGTTCATAATTTTTCATACTTGTCACTCTTGATTCATTGCATATCCCGGTACACCGCCGGAGGCATCCATATAGAGTCATACTTTGTTCTAGTATCGAGTTGTAACCATTGAGTTGTAAATAAATAAAAGTGTGATGATCATCATTTAATAGAGCATTGTCCCCCAAAAGAGAGAAAGGCCAAAGAAAAAAAATAAGGCCAAAAAAGAGAAAATAAATAAAAAGGGGCAATGCTACTATTCCTTTTTCCACACTTGTGCTTCAAAGTAGCACCATGTTCTTCATATAGAGAGTCTCTTGAGTTATCACTTTCATATACTAGTGGGAATTTTCATTATAGAACTTGGCTTGTATATTCCAACAATGGGCCTCCTCAAGTTCCCTAGGTCTTCGTGAGCAAGCAAGTTGGATGCACACCCACTTAGTTTCTTTTGTTGAGCTTTCATACATTTATAGCTCTAGTGCATCCGTTGCATGGCAATCCCTACTCCTTGCATTAACATCAATTGACGGGCATCTCCATAGCCCATTGATTAGCCTCGTTGATGTGAGACTTTCTGCTTTTTTGTCTTCTCCACATAACCCCCACCATTATATTCTATTCCACCCATAGCGCTATATCCATGGCTCAAGCTCATGTATTGCGTGAAAGTTTATAAGTTTGAAATTATTAAGGTATGAAACAATTGCTTGGCTTGTCATCGGGGTTGTGCATGATGAGAGCATTTTTGTGTGATGACAATGGAGTATGACTAAACTATATGATTTTGTAGGGATGAACTTTCTTTGTCCATGTTACTTTAAGAAAACATAATTGCTTTGTTGGTTTGCTTGAAGTATTATTATTCTTTATGTCAATATGAACTTTTGTCTTGAATCTTCCTAATCTGAATATTCATACCACAATTAAGAAGATTTGCATTGAAATTATGCCAAGTAGCACTCCGCATCAAAAATTCTCTTTTTATCATTTACCTACTCGAGGACGAGCAGGAATTAAGTTTGGGGATGCCTGATACGTCTCCAACGTATCTATAATTTTTGATTGCTCCATGCTATATTATCTACTGTTTTGGACTATATTGGGCTTTATTTTCCACTTTTATATTATTTCTGGGACTAACCTATTAACCGGAGGCCCAGCCTAGAATTGTTGTTTTTTGCCTATTTCAGTATTTCAGAGAAACAGAATATCAAACGGAGTCCAAACGGAATAAAACCTTCGGGAACGTGATTTTCTCACCGAACGTGATCCAGGAGACTTGGACCCTACTCCAAGGAGTCAAAGAGGTGGTCACGAGGGTGGGGGGGGCGCCCCCCCTAGGGCGTGCCCCCCTGCCTCATGGGCCCCTCGGTGCTCCACCGACGTACTCCTTCCTCCTATATATACCTACGTACCCCCAAACAATCAGAAGGGAGGCCAAAAACCTAATTCCACCACCGCAACTTTCTGTATCCACGAGATCCCATCTTGGGGCCTGTTCCAGAGCTCCGCCGGAGAGGGCCGTCATCACGGAGGGCTTCTACATCATCATAGCCCCTCTGATTAAGTGTGAGTAGTTTACCTCAGACCTTCGGGTCCATAATTAGTAGCTAGATGGCTTCTTCTCTCTTTTTGGATCTCAATACAAAGTTCTCCCCCTCTCTTGTGGAGATCTATTCGATGTAATCTTCTTCTTTTTTGCGGTGTGTTTGTTGAGACCGATGAATTGTGGGTTTATGATCAAGTCTATCTATGAATAATATTTGAATCTTCTCTGAATTCTTTTATGTATGATTGGTTATCTTTGCAAGTCTCTTCGAATTATCCGTTTGGTTTGGCCAACTAGATTGGTAGTTCTTGCCATGGGAGAAGTGCTTAGCTTTGGGTTCGATCTTGCGGTGTCCTTTCCCAGTGATAGAAGGGGCAGCAAGGCACATATTGTATCGTTGCCATCGAGGATAACAAGATGGGGTTTATTTCATATTGCATGAATTTATTTCTCTACATCATGTCATCTTACTTAAAGTGTTACTTTGTTTTTAACTTAATACTCTAGATGCATGCTGGATAGCGGTCGATGAGTGGAGTAATAGTAGTAGATGCAGAATCGTTTCGGTCTACTTGTCACGGACGTGATGCCTATATACATGATCATGCCTAGATATTCTCATAACTATGCTCAATTCTGTCAATTGCTCAACAGTAATTTGTTCACCCACCGTAGAATATGTATGCTCTTGAGAGAAGCCACTAGTGAAACCTATGGCCCCCGGGTCTATTCTCATCATATCAATCTCCATCACTTTAGTCTTGCTTTGCTTTTTTTACTTTGCCTTTACTTTTTACTTTGCATCTCTATACCAAAAATATTATATCTATCAGATCTCACTCTCGTAAGTGACCGTGAAGGGACTGACAACCCCTAATCGCGTTGGTTGCGAGTAGCTATCATTTTGTGCAGGTAACAGGGACTTGAGCGTGGCCTCCTACTGGATTGATACCTTGGTTCTCAATAACCGAGGGAAATACTTACGCTACTCTGATGCATCATCCCTTCCTCTTCGGGGAAATCCAACGCAAGCTCAAGAGGTAGCAATGGACCCAGCCATGGAGGCCGCACTCTCAATGGCGTTAGAGTCGGATACTGACTTCACTCCTTACGAGAGATGTGTCGTTGAACCACTGGATTTATCCCCGGCCACGGACTCCGAGCCGCCTACATCCGTGCCTGTCGAATCCGACGGGGCACCGACAATGGAGTTCACCTCTACGGATATCTTTCAGCACTCACCTTTCGGAGATGTGCTAAATTCATTAAGGTCTCTCTCCCTGGCAGGAGAACCTTGGCCGAACTATGTCCGGCTAGAATGGGATGCGGACGACGAAGAAACTCGCTGCCCACCCACCACCCACTTAGTAGCCACTGTCGATGACTTAACCGACATGCTCGACTTCAACTCCGAAGACATCAACAGTATGGACGACGATGCAGGAGTGTAATGCCCTCGATGCGGCTATATCTCCCACGTGTCGAAGCACGACTTAGAGGCATAACCGCATTGAAAGCAATGTCGCATGTGAGGTAATCTTCACACAACCCATGTAATACATAAGGGAAAGAGATACATAGTTGGCTTACAATCGCCACTTCACACAATTACATGAATAAAGCATTACATCATCCAAATACACTCAAGGTCTGACTACGGAACCAAAATAAAAAAAGACTACCCCAAATGCTAAACAGATCCCCGATAGACCCCAACTAGGCCCCACTACTGATCAACTAGAACGAAACAACACAAAGGACAAGATCTTCATCGAGCTCCTCCTTGAGCTTGGTTGCGCCACCTGCTCGGTAACATCGGCACCTGCAAACTGGTTTTGGAAGTATCTGTGAGTCACGGGGACTCAGCAATCTCACACCCTCACGATCAAGACTATTTAAGCTTATAGGAAGGGTAAAAGTATGAGGTGGAGATGCAGCAAGCGACTAGCATATATGGTGGCTAACAAACGCAAAGAGAGTGAGAAGAGAAGGCAAAGCACGTTCGAGAAACTATGATCAAGAAGTGATCCTAGAACAACCTACGCCAAACATAACTCCAACACCGTGTTCACTTCCCGGACCTCGCCGAAAAGAGACCATCACGGTTACACACGCGGTTGATGCGTTTTAATTAAGATAAGTTTTCAAGTTTTCTACAACCGGACATTAACAAATTCCCATCTGCCCATAACCGCGGGCACGACTTTCGAAAGTTCAAAACCCTGAAGGGGTGTCCCAACTTAGCCCATCACAAGCTCTCACGGTCAACGAAGAATATTCCTTCTCCCAAGACAATCCGATCAGACTCGGCATCCCGGTTACAAGACATCCTCGACAATGGTAAAACAAGTCCAGCAACACCGCCTGAATGTGCCGACAAATCCCGATAGGAGCTGCACATATCTCGTTCTCAGGGCACACTCAGATGAGACATACTACGAGTAAAACCAACCCTCAAGTTGCCCCGAGGTGGCCCCGTAGTCTACTCGGTCGGACCAACACTCAGAGGAGCACTGGCCCAGGGGGGTTTAAATAAAGATGACCCTTGAGTCCGCGGAACCCAAGGGAAAAAGAGGCTAGGTGGCGAATGGTAAAACCAATGTTGGGCATTGCTGGAGGAGTTTTATTCAAGGCGAACTGTCAAGGGGTTCCCATTATAACCCAACCGTGTAAGGAACGCAAAATCCAGGAACATAACACCGATATGACGGAAACTAGGGCGGCAAGAGTGGAACAAAACACCAGGCATAAGGCCGAGCCTTCCACCCTTTACGAAGTGTATAGATGCATTAATATAAATAAGAGATATTGTGATATCCCAACAAAATATTCATGTTCCAACAAGGAACAAACTCCAATCTTCACCTGCAACTAGCAACGCTATAAGAGGGGCTGAGCAAAGCGGTAACATAGCCAAACAATGGTTTGCTAGGACAAGGTGGTTAGAGGCTTGGCTTAACAATATGGGAGCCATGATAAGCAAGTGGTAGGTATCGCAACATAGGCACAGCAAAAGAGGGAGCAACTAGCAAGCAAAGATAGAAGTGATTTCGAGGGTATGGTCATCTTGCCTGAAATCCCGCAAGGAAGAAGAACGAGTCCATGAAGAAGACAAATGGATGAAGTCGAACGAATACTCACCACACGAAGTTATCGGTACCAACCCGAAGAAGCACACCGGAAAGAAGCAAACAACATAGTAAACAACCATCACATAGACATGGCATGATGCACAACCAAGTATGATGCATGTCCGGTTTAATGATACATGGCATGGCAAAATGCATAAACAATCCTACAAATCAAGTGGAGCTCAATATGCAACGAGTTGCATATTGACGAAACACCACATTCAAGTTATTTAGTTTGATCTCGCTTATGCACCCAACAATATTAAATGTTGATTAACATGGCAAGGGTGAAGCACAACGAAACTACCTATCTAGGCAAGTTTAAATGAGGCCAGAAACAATGAACAACAACTCCGGTAAAACCCCATATGCAAATATTAGGTTTGGTACTGTTCTACCCTAAACACAATTTTAGAGTTGTTAAACATGCAAAGCAAGCACACCATGTTAAACTAGGCATTTTTCTACCCCATTTACATATAAAGATTATTAAAAACCGAGCTACGGATATTAAGTTATGAATTAAATCATTTTAACAAGTTATTTAAGCAAATTTAAACAAACATCATTTTAAACATTTTAGACATGGATGAAAAAGACATATTATGAAACTACACAAAATTCTAAGCAACTTTCATATTAAGTTTGTTTAATTTGGATGCACGGTTTGAGAGTTATTAAATGCATGAAGTTTAGGGGGTTCCTGCAAAACTGGGTTCTCTGGAAAAAAGGAAAATTGTTCAGGGAAAAAATACAGCATGGGCCGAAACTGGCTGGACCCAACAGGAGAAATAAAACAAAAGGCGGGGTGCTGTGGGTGGCCTCACCCATGGGCTTCGGCCCGTTTGAGGAGGAGGTGGGTAGGCCGGCTCGCTCGGGCGGAGTTGGGCCAGGGCACTGGAGATGCGGGGCAGGACGAGGCCGAGGAGAGATGGGCCATGGCGCTCGTCCATGCGGATACCGGATCGAGTCAACGAGGGGCGGCGCTCGTCCTGTTGCACGAAGCAGAGGAGCGAGTGGGCGTCGCGGCTGCAGGCAGGGAACGACGGTGCTCAATGCAGGACGACGGAGGCACGACAGCGACGGGACTTGCAGCGGCGGCTGGACGGACTTGACGCACGGAGGATGACCGGGAACGGCGGGATCTGGCCGGGTTCTGGGCGTGGACGAGGGCTAGAGGCAGGGCATGGCGCAGGATCCGTTGAGGCGGCTAGATCCGGGCATGAAGGTCGTCGGGCTCTCATTCCCTGCCGGACCGAAGCGGAGGCAGGCCAGTGGACTTGGAGCCCCAGGCGGTGGCGGCTTCCTTTGGTTCCCCTGCCCAAGGCGAGGGAGGGAGAGAGAGTTACTGGGAGAGGCAGGAGGCCACGAGAAGAAACATGAGCGAGGAGGAGCGACGGGGAGGTCCTGGTGTCGGTGTCAAAACCGGCGGATCTCAGGTAGGGGGCCCCGAACTGTGCGTCTAGGCCGGATGGTAACAGGAGGCAAGGGACACGAAGTTTTACCCAGGTTCGGGCCCTCTTGATGGAGGTAAAACCCTACGTCCTACTTGATTAATATTGATGATATGGGTAGTACAAGAGTAGATCTACCACGAGATCGGAGAGGCTAAACCCTAGAAGCTAGCCTATGGTATGATTGTTGTTGTGTATGTTGAACTACGGACTAAACCCTCTGGTTTATATAGACACCGGAGAGGGTTAGGGTTACACAAAGTCGGTTACAATGGTAGGAGATCTACATATCCGTATCACCCAGCTTGCCTTCCATGCCAAGGAAAGTCCCTTCCGGACACGGGACGAAGTCTTCAATCTTGTATCTTCATAGTCCAGGAGTCCGGCTGAAGGTATAGTCCGGCCATCCGGACACCCCCTAATCCAGGACTCCCTCAGTAGCCCCTGAACCAGGCTTCAATGACGATGAGTCCGGCACGCAGATTGTCTTCGTCATTGCAAGGCGGGTTCCTCCTCCAAGTACTTCATAGAAGATTTTGAACACAAAGATTGTGTCTGGCTCTCCAAAATAAGTTTCCACATATTGCCATAGAGAGAATAATATTTACACAAATCTAATCTGCTGACGTATTCCGTAGTGTGACACACCACGGCCAAGCCTTTATCCGAGTCGTTTCATTATCCCACCTCAGCACGTCATGCGAGGCGGTTTCCTTGGCACGTCTTGTTAAAGCAGAGATCGTGTCCCCTTATTCCGGGATTCTCATCAATACGGACGTGGGTAACCCAACTGCTTCTAGGACTCCTAGATTATAGGCAAGTCCAAACGGACACGGAGAGGACGCTTGATATTCACCCTCTTTATAAAGGGATAAGGCTTTTATTTTTCCCTCCCGTGCTCAATCAAATCCTTCCCCCACCTCAAGCTCAAACGCCCAAAGTTCAGGTCAGGTGCTCCGAACCTTCAGTCATGTCCGGATCTAGCCTTCAAGGCCGATGGGTGCCTTCCTCCGTCACGGAAGAAGACATCAAAAAGTTGAGGGAGGCAAGATATCTGACCCAAACCCAACGAGAACGTCGTGTTCGTCTCCCACTTCCTCCGAGGTCTAGGCCTTGCTCTGGATCCTTTTGGCAGGGGCTTGATGTTTTATTACGGGCTAGATTTCCATGATCTAGCTCCGTACTCCTTTCTTCATATCACGACATTTATTGTCGTGTGCGAGGCCTTCCTCCGGGTTACCCCTCACTTTGGCCTATGGCTCAAGACCTTTGAAGTAAAGCCGAAGATGATCGAGGGGCAACATGCGGCGTGTGGAGGTGCCTCAATACGCAAGATGACGGGAGCTTCATGGCCCAAAGGTTCCATTCCAGAGGTGTCTGAATTGTGGCAATAGGAGTGGTTCTACATCACGGCTCCTAGAAGTGCCAAGTGGGCGGCCGCCCCCGTTTTCCGCTCGGGCCCTCCACCACAACTGATGTCATGGATTAGCAGAGGACTAAGCTGGGGTCCAGCCAAGGACGTGCCTATACTGCAAAGCCACATTCGAGATCTCTTTAATGGAGATTTCAGTTTGGTTGCGGTAATACAAGTTATGCTGGTCCGTCAAGTCCAGCCTTGCAAACGCCGGCCCCTTCGCTTGTGGGAGTTCAATCCCGAGGGACCGCGTGTCATTCAAAATTTCCTCGGCCTGACGCATGAGGAGATGTACAAGTCATTCTTTGGAACTCAGGTAGAGTGTCCGGAAATCACCGAGGACGTGGGCCTGAGCAGTAACCGCGCCACCGAACAGGTAAGGAATCTTCCAGCCGAACATACTATCTCTCATTTGTTACGAAGTTATCTCTGAGAGTTTGCTTTTTGACCAGGACTGGCTAACAAAGGCGAAGTTGATTCGATGTTCGGCCACAAAGATGCTCTAGGTCGCACCCTGCCTGGAGCCCTTGAAGGAAGATACCGGGGAGGATAATACGGGCGGACGCGGGCCCCCAACGCTGCCCATTCTAACCGAGGGAGCGAGCGTCTCCATGAAGGAAGACGACCGGAGGAGGAAAAGGACTGCGCCCGGGGATTCGGAAGCCGAAGCTTCCAAACGGGAGAAGAAGTCTCCCACAAAGGGTCCTACCTTGGGGGGTGCTTTTGCCGCACAAAGTCCGCGGGGGGATCAATTCTCCAGTGAGTCGTAAGTGACCCGAAATACTGTAATAGCACAGGTATGCCATCTTTTCTTCTGAGGAAATAACCACCTCATATATCTTTTGCAGTTCGGGCCTTAGCCCCTCTCAAATGAGCTCGTCTTCGGGGGATCTTCTTCCAGAGATGATGGAGAGCGAAACGCCTCCTCCAGACTCCTCCACTCCGGAAGTGGGCGACCCCGAAGTGTCGTCGCGGAGGGCCTCTCCGAATATGGTGAGGCTATAAGATAATCCCATTGACCCCCGGAGCTCCCAGTGTCCGGATCCCGAAGAGAGCAGACAAAAGAGTCCGGCACTGTCTAGTGTGTGATCAGATATTCTGAGGGAGTTGGTGGGGCGAGCGGCCATCTTAGATGAACATCGTATGCTGATGAATACGGTGGTGGAGAGAATCGCGTCCACCGAAAGCGGATTGCATGAAGCTTTTATGAGTCTACTCACAGGCTTGAGGTACGTAAAAGAATGTATGATAGTCCTGCACATGCTAGGTGTGCCCTGTGTAGATAGTAGCCCCTGAGACTCTGGTTGTCATCGGAAACGACGACGAACAGAGGATCATATTCCTAGGTAATAACCATACTGCCTCTATGTGCAGGAGATGGAAGCTCCGGTGGCTAGCCGGACTAGCGAGTTTGCCCATTTAGAACAGCAGTTGGATGCGGCAGACGCCGACATCGAGCTTGTTAACAAAAGGCTTGACGAGGCACAGGGTAAGTGTCATTATCTGGTAAACGCCACATAGGAAGAGCAGCATGATGCCAGTATCTTTAATATGTTGTGACTGCAGATGGAGCTGCCACTGTTGAAGCCTTGCGAGCAGAACTTGCCCGAGCCAATGAACAAGTGAGGTTGGGTAATGCGGCTGCTTTGAAGGCCGCCGAAGAGTTGCAAGCCGAGAAGGCCGCGCATGGCGAGAGCCGAGATAAGATGGCCAAGATGGCCATAGAATTAAAAGCCGCCGCCGACCGTTGCCGGGTTCTTGAAAAGGAAAACCAAGCGAAGGCATCGGACCTTGAGAAGGCTGCTGTCACGAGAAAAGACCTCCGCTCTGCTATGAGGGCAAAGAAGGAGGGGCTACAGGAAGCCGGGGATATTGTAGCTGGGAAATCCTTTATGTTGCGGAGGAAGTTCGGAGATCCATGGTATGCCCCTCTGGATCGGCTGTGGAGTTCGGAGGATGTGTATATGGATTTGGCAGCGAGCGCTGCCGATGCGGCCAAGTACTTCCAGGGTCAGACGGACCATGAAGTAGACCAGCTGTTTTGGAGACAATTCCATTCTCCCGAGCGTCCGCTTTCATTGACTGGCCAATTAGCCAAATGGGTCGAAGTAAATAGGTTGTCTGGACTCTCCATGAGGTCTGTTGTGGATCAGCTATGGCCGGAAAGGTCAAAACCGAACAGCTATTTCAGCTTGGTGCAGCAGTTCCTTGACGTGGTGCCGCGCATTAATGCGATGAAGAGGTCGGCGTGCATAGAGGGCGCACGGATGGCCTTTGCCCGTGTTAAAGCATACTGGGTGGAGATGGATGCTACCACTGTTGCAGCGCGGGATTTGGCCATAGGTCGAAGGGCTGCTGAGCACTACTTTGAAGAAGTTCTTGAGGGTGCTCGTTTGATAGAGACCCAGTGCTCAAAAAATATTATGTTTGAGTGATATGTAATCTCATTGTAAGCGAAATGCTTTTATAGATTTTTATAAGGCTATTTTTATACTTTTGCCTGAAAGTAATATGATGCCTCCTGGGCGGCCGTTTATGTATACATGTGTATAACCTGAAAGAGTGCAGTCGTCGGCTTCAACCCCAACGCATATAATGCGGAGGTGCTTGCAAAAACACGCGTTCACACTTAACCCAATGTCTTGGTCCTATTAAGGAGGTGATAGCGGAGCGAGCGAGGCAACCGGACTATAATGCTTTAGCACTTTTACTTAGCCATAGGAGTTTGACAGTGGGGCTACTAGATAGCCCCTGGTGGCTCCGCACTCTCCCGATCCCGGGGTGCATACATGCCTGGCCGGAAAACGGCCCTTCGTTAAGGCGGAGGAATTCTAACATTCCAAGAGGTCATCGAGTGGTTGACCAGTCTCACGCTATATCATGACAGTCAGTTTTCGGCTTTCTCTACTGAGGTGCTCGTCCGGATGAACCAGGGCACAATCGCAGTAGTTCTCCTGGTGCTACCTTAGCCGGTAAAGCGGAACGTAAGGCACCTAAACACAGGAGCCGGGCAAACCAAACATTTGACCAAAGACAATGATTCGGAGCTAATGCATATAGGGCCAAACTCGCGACGCCGAACACTCCCTAAGGTATTCGGTCTTTGTGGTATAAACTGGGCCTAAGTAATGGCCTTCGTAAGAAGCCCCTTGTGTCCAGGTACATGCATTGTTCTGGCGTGGCCACATGCCAAGACATCAGCATCCTTCTCAACGGTGGATATGTATCAACAAGAGACAGTAAAAAAGGTTTACGCAGGGTCTTAATCTAAAAAGAATCCTTGGAGCTGGTCCCTGCTGCACGTCTGCGCCTGTATCTCCGTTGTGCCGTATCCTGGACGGGTGTAGCACAATGATCGTCTGTAAAAGAGAGGAATTTAGGTGAGAAAGTTGTCGTGCAAAAAGATAGTTTCTTTAAAGAAACCATGTATAATTCAAGATGAGAAGAAATTGCCGCTTGTCTGCGCGCGTTGAGCCCCTTGTATTGACAAATAGGGGTGTGACCATTTATTTTGGTATAAGTAGTGGCGCCAGACTCGATTAGTTGTGTCTGAGGTCTTGACGACCTATTAGACGCTTTCGCTGGTCCGGGCGCCTTTAGTGTGCGGCTGCCAAGGCAGCCTCACTCTCTTCGGCGCGCAGAGATCGCTTGATATTTCCGTGCACTGAAATGATGCCACGTGGACTGGGCATCTTGAGTGTGAGGGAGGCGTAGTGTGGTATTGCATTAAAGTGAGTGAAAGCTTCGCGTCTGAGCAGTGCTTGATAGCCACTTTGAAACGGAGCGATGTGGAAGGTTAAATGCTCGCGAAGGAAGTTATCGGGGGAGCCGAATATAACTTTTAGTAGGAGGGAGCCCGTACAACGAGCCCCTGGGCCTGGCGTTACTCCTTTAAAGGTAGTGTTGCTATGGCGAATTTGTGTTGGGTCTAACCCCATCCTGCGGATTGTATCCTGATATATTAGGTTTAGGCTGCTGCCGCCGTCCATCAAGACTCGTGTGAAGTGATATCCGCCAATTACTGGGTCTAATACCAGGGCAGCCCATCCTGCATGTTGGATACTTGCTGAGTAATCGCGATGGTCGAAAGTGATCGGTTGAGACGACCATAGGTAGGACCTCGCGGTGACAGGCACTTGGGTATATTTTCCTAGGAGTGCCGCGTTGTTTTTCCCGTTGATCATGTGTAACACGTTTACTGTTTTGACTTCTGGTGGAAATTTCTTTTGTTCACCCGTGTCTTGCTTGGGAGGCTCGGCCTCGTCTTCACTTGGTGTATCCTCCCCCTTGTGTACGGCGTTGAGCTTGCCGGACTGCTTGAAGACCCAACATTCCCTGTGGGTATGATTAGCAGGTTTACCAGGGTCACTATGGATCTGACATACTTGGTCCAGAATTTTGTTGAGGCTGGACAACTCATCCCTGGTGCCTTTAGGGGGCGGCTTTTGACCTGGCCGAGAGCTTTTGAATCCGGCATTTACTGTCGTGCCCTTCGTGCTGTCTTCTTTATTCTGGCGTTTGTTATTGCTGTTGTGCCGTGATTTCCCGTTTCCATCTCTAACTTCAGATGTACTGGGGTCACTGGTGCTGCATCTGGCTAGCCAGCTGTCCTCACCGCGCAAAAGCGGGTCATGAGGTTTGTTAATGCGGCCATCATTCTCGGCTTATTTTGGCCGAGGTGTCTGGCGAGCCATTCGTCACGGACGCTATGCTTGAAAGCTGCCAAGGCTTCGGCGTCTGGACAGTCGACAATCTGGTTCTTTTTAATGAGAAACCTGTTCCAAAGCTTTCGGGCTAACTCTCCGTGCTGTTGAGTTATATGACTCAAATCGTCCGCATCTGGAGGTCAGACATAAGTCCCTTGAAAATTTGCCCGAAAGGCGTCTTCGAGCTCTTCCCAACTTCCAATGGAGCTTTCGGGGAGGCCTTTAAGCCAGGGACGAGCTGGCCCTTTGAGCTTGAGGGGTAAGTACTTGATGGCGTGGAGATCATCTCCTCGAGCCATATGGATATGAAGGATGTAGTCCTCAATCCAGACCCCAGGGTCTGTTGTTCCGTCGTATGTCTCTATGTTTACGGGTTTGAATCCCTCTCGAAATTCATGGTCCAGCACCTCATCAGTGAAACATAGGGGGTGTGCGGCACCCCTGTATCTGGGTGTACCGCGTTGTTCGGATGTTTGTTGTGTTGCATTGTATACTGGGGCGCGCTTGCGTGGTCCATAGATGGATCTTGTTGCGCCGTCCTTTGGGTGCGAGCCCTCGCATGGGTCGCGTGTTGTATTGTGAGTGGCGTTGTATGCCGCTCTGTGTCGATAGAGGGGTCGTCTATCCGACCAGGTGGCTGCTTTGATATTTGGTTGTGGGGGGTCTGAGGCCTCCTCATCGAATTCAGGTAGCAGCTTCCGCTGTTCGTAGCTCTTGGAGGGGCGATTGTCGCCGTACATCGCTGCTGTGTTGAGTATTTTACTCCATCTGATTTGGAGTGTGTCTTGCGCAGCCTTGAGGCTTTGCTTCTGCTTTTTCAGACTCCTCGCGGTGGCAACAAGCCTTTTACGAGCATTCTGCTGCTCCGGGTGCCTGTCCGGCATTATGTCGTCCGGACCATTATCCTTAATAGAATTTGTTTGTTCGGTTTGATTATCCAGATTGTCGTTGTCTGGCAGCGGTTCGCCCTGCTCCAGCGCTGGGTCTGTGTGATCGCTATTTCTGTCGAGGCGGGATTTGGGGCGGCGCTTGCGTCGCCGCTTTGACTGCTTTTCGAGGGAACAAGCCTTCGGTGCGTCCTTCCGCTCTCCGTCATCATCTTTTGGTGCGTCCACCATGTATACGTCATATGACGAGGTGGCGTTCCAAGGCCCAATAGGCGCCGGTTCTTCATCGTCTCCTTCATCGGCGTCCATACCGTCGATGTCTTCGGAGTCGAAGTCGAGCATGTTGGTTAAATCATCGACAGTGGCTACAAAGTGGGTGGTGGGTGGGCTTTGAATTTCTTCATCGTCCGTATCCCAATCTTTCTAACCGTTGTCTGGCCAGGGCTCTCCTGATAAAGAGAGACACTTTAGTGATTTCATAATATCGCCGAAGGGCGAGTGCTGAAAGATGTCTGCGGCAGTAAACTCCATGATCGGCGCCCAATCGGATTCGATCGGCAGAGGCGCGAATGGTTCAGAGTCCGGAGAGGAGTCCGGCTCCTTGGAATCACGAGTCTCGTGGAGTGCGGGGCTGGTGTTCGGCTCGATCGCCGTTAGGATCGCAGCCCCCGAGGCGGCGTCCAATCGCCCATCCTCGATCGGCGCAGTTGGTTCCGAATTAAGGGTCGAAGCCGATGCGGGTGCGGCCTCCAGGGCACTGTTTGGCGGCAGAGCTAGATCATGCTCGTCGGGATAGTGCGGCACGCTCGGCAGTGGCTCGAATCCGTCGAAGATCAAGTCCCCGCAGATCTTAGCCGTGTAGTTTAAACTTCCAAATCTGACCTGACGACCAGTGGCGTAGCTTTCGATCTGCTCCAGATGGCCAAGTGAATTGGCCCGCAGTGCAAAGCCGCCGAAGACAGAGATCTGTCCGGGGAGACAAGTTTCACCCTGGACCGCATCACTATCGACGATTGTAGGAGCCATCAAGCCTGACGGCGACAACAGAGAGGAACTCTCAATGAAAGCACCACTGTCGGTGTCAAAACCGGCGGATCTCGGGTAGGGGGTCCCGAACTGTGCGTCTAGGCCGGATGGTAACAGGAGGCAAGGGACACGAAGTTTTACCCAGGTTCGGGCCCTCTCGATGGAGGTAAAACCCTACGTCCTGCTTGATTAATATTGATGATATGGGTAGTACAAGAGTAGATCTACCACGAGATCGGAGAGGCTAAACCCTAGAAGCTAGCCTATGGTATGATTGTTGTTGTGTATGTTGTCCTACAGACTAAACCCTCCGGTTTATATAGACACCGGAGAGGGTTAGGGTTACACAAAGTAGGTTACAATGGTAGGAGATCTACATATCCGTATCGCCCAGCTTGCCTTCCACACCAAGGAAAGTCCCTTCCGAACACGGGACGAAGTCTTCAATCTTGTATCTTCATAGTCCAGGAGTCCGCCTGAAGGTATAGTCCGGCCATCCGGACACCCCCTAATCCAAAACTCCCTCACATGGCCTGATGGCGGCAGTGCTGCTCACGGACGAGCTGCGGCTCTGGGTGATCCTGCTCGGGCCCAACCGCGGAGGGGCGTGGGGATGGATCGAGAGGAGGAGGAGCTCGCTGGTTGGGTTGGTGGTGAAAACGAGGAGGAGATGGATTCGCTTCGAGCGATGGGGATCCCGAAGTGGGAGATGAGTGCGGCGGTGGTGGCAGGGACAAATTTCCTAGATTTTAGGGTTTGGTCTAAATGGACTAGGGGTCTATATATAGACGAAATGGGTGATGATTTGGAACCTCCGATCACGATCGGGCGGTTCGGTAAGAATAGGCTAGGGAGTCCAAATAATAAAACGGTGATATTTTGTAGATGTTTGGGGATGTTCCAGACCCAGCGGTGATGACTATCCGGGTCGGGTTCGGGACAATTTTCGGACGCGCGCGAGGAGGGCCGCGGGCTGACGAGAGAGGTTCGGTTGGCCTGGTAGTGAGTGGTGGTGGCTGTGCAGAAAACCTCGGGCTGAGAGAAGAGAAGAGAGAGAGAGACCCGGAAGCGGTTTCCGGAGACCGAAAACGTCCGACGAAAAGACCGGCTACTATTGCCACTATAGTTATTCGTTGGGCCATCGAACGGACTCCGAATGCGATGAAACTTGGCAGGCGGTCTACTGACAACAAAACAACACCGCATGCCAACTTTCAACCAATTCCGAGAACATTTCCCGGCCACTTATAAAATAATATTTCGGACGTGCCGCGGGCGCGTGCAAGTGTGGTTGAGCTCGGAACGGACAACGGAAAGAACGGGGAGGCCGGGACGGATGCAAATTTTGAAAACATGGTGATGCAATGCACATGATGAAATGGCAAGAAGCGACACGCAAGCGAATGACAAGACAACAACAACGAATAACTGGAAGACACCTGGCGCAACGGTCTCGGGGCATTACAAGGAGACAAACCAGAAGCACCGCCCACAGGACGCTGGACCGCTACTTCATCACATGACGTATACATGGTGGATGCACCCAGAGAGGGCAATGGCGAAGAGATAGCGGAGGATGCACCCTCCAAGCAACCCAAGCGCCGACGTCAACGGCGCTGCTCTAAGTCCCGCCATAGCAACAACAACGATAATAATAGTCCACGTGACTCTAGAAGAAACGACAACTGCACCACCCCAGTGGCAGACCACGATCAAGATGCAAACTGCACACATAGCACGGATCCGACGTTCAAACACGATGACGCCAAAGATAAGCCTCATCAACCCCCGTCTAGGGAAGAAAACAGTCCGGACGAAGATGCACACATCATCCCGAAAACGCACTTGGAGCAAGAAAACCTCCGCAGAAGGCTTATTGCCACAGCGAGGAGCCTGAAGAAACAGAAGCAAAGGCTTAAGGTCGCACAAGATACGCTCAACAGCAAGTGGAACAAAGTACCAAAGTATGGTGGAAGTTACCATCAAAATAGCTATCCAAAGCGCAAACTATTACCGGAATTCGACGATGAGGCCTTAGAGCCCATACAGCCGAAAGGTGATACGGCCAACCGGCCGGATCCACCACCTTGTGAACGCGATAGAGCGGCTAACAAAGTCACGCATAAGTCAACACACGATTCACGTGAGAACTTGCGTCAAAAATCCGGCGTGACCAGATCTATCTATGGATCTAGGAAGCGCGCTATGGTACACAACCAACACCGAATACTACAACCGTCTGAACACCATGGCGCATCCCAATACAGGGGTGCCGCACACCCCTTATGTTTCACTGATGAGGTGCTGGATCACGAATTCCCAGAGGGATTCAGACCATGGAGTCTCGATAGAGGACTTCATCCTCCATATTCATATGGCTCGTGGAGATGATCTCCATGCCATTAAATACTTGCCCCTCAAGCTTAAAGGGCCAGCTAGGCACTGGCTGAAAAGCCTCACCGAAAACTCAATTGGAAGTTGGGAGGAGCTCGAGGACGCTTTCCGGACCAATTTTCAAGGGACTTATGTCCGACCTCTGGATGCAGACGATTTAAGTCATATAATCCAACAGTCCAGAGAGTCCGCCCGAAAGCTTTGGAACAGGTTCCTCACCAAGAAGAACCAAATCGTCGACTGTCCGGACGCCGAAGCCTTAGCAGCTTTTAAACACAGCGTCGGAGACGAATGGCTCGCCAGACACCTCGGTCAAGAAAAACCAAGAACAATGGCAGCCCTAACAAGCCTCATGACCCGCTTTTGTGCAGGCGAGGAAAGCTGGTTGGCCCGTAGCAGCACCAACGACCCAAGCACATCCAAAGTCAGGGATGGCAATGGTAAACCACGACGCAACAAAAACAAGCGTCGAAATAAAGAAGGTAGCCCAGATAACACGGCGGTAAATGCCGGATTCAGGGGCTCCCGACCAGGTCAGCGGAAAAAGCCTTTCAAAGGCAGCAGAGAAGGACAATCTGGCCTAAACAAAATTCTTGACAAACTCTGTTAGATTCATGGCACCCAAGACAAACCTGCAAATCATACCCACAGAGAATGTTGGGTCTTCAAGAAGGCCGGTAAGCTAAACGCTGAATGCAAAGGGGAAGAGACACCAAGCGAAGACGAGGATGAACCTTGCCAGCAAAATGCCGGAGTACAGAAAAAGTTCCCACCAGAGGTTAAAACAGTAAATGTAATCCATGTGACAAAGAGGAGAAGCAATCATGCACTCCGGTGCACACGCGCCATAGAGCCCGTCACCCCTAGGTTCAACCACTGGTTGGCATGCCCGATCACTTTTGATCGCCGGGATCACGTTACAAATATCCGACGCGAAGGACTGACGGCCTTGGTGCTAGACCCAATAGTAAATGGGTACCATTTCACACGGGTCCTCATGGACGGCGGCAGTGACCTAAATCTGATATATCATGACACAGTCCGCAAAATGGGGATAGACCCGACACAAATAAGCCACAGTAATACTACCTTCAAGGGAGTAATACCAGGCCTAGAGGCCTGCTGTACGGGCTCTCTACCACTAGAGGTGGTATTCGATTCTCCCGATAACTTCCGAAGCAAAATGTTAACTTTTCACATCGCTCCATTCCAAAGTGATTATCAAGCACTACTGGGAAGGGCAGCTTTCGCTCATTTTAACGCAGTACCGCATTATGCTTTTCTCAAGCTCAAGATGCCCGGTCCACGTGGCATCATCACAGTTAGCGGAAATACCGAACGTTTTTTTACGTACGGAAGAGGATGCGACGGCTCTAGCAGCCGCAAACTAAGATGGCCTCACCAACAAGAAAAATGGCAGGTCGTCAAGACCATGGACACGGTTAGACGAATCCAGCATTCCATCATATATACATGAGATTGGTCTTCAAACCCTCATAAAATGACACCAGGGGCTTCCCGCGTGTAATCAGGGCCAGCCCGGCTCAACTTGGTTTCTCTTGAATTTCGATAGTTCATTGGTAATAACCAACTCTTCTATTTTTTGGCACGGCAACCTTCACCTAAGTTATTTCCTTTTGCATATGACAATTGTGTTGCACCCGTCCAGGACACGGCACAACGGAGACACAGGCGCAGATGTGCAGCAGGGACCCGCCCAAAGGTTTCTTTTTAGATTAAGACCCTGTGTAAACCTTTTTACTGTCTCTTGTTGCTCACATCCTTCGGATACTCCACACAACCGATAAGGATGCCGGCCTTATTGGCATGTGGCCATGCCAGGATTTTGCACGTACCTGGACACATGGGGTTTCTTATTAAGGGCATTGTTTAGCCTGATATATGTTATAAAGCCCAAACACCTTAGGGAGTGTTCGGCGTCGCGAGTTTGGACCTATATGCATCAGCTCCGAATCATGTCTTTGGTCAAATGTTGGATTTGCCCGGCTCCCACATTTTGGTACCTTACGTTCCGTTATATCGGCTAAGGTAGCACTGGGAGAACTACTGCGATCGTGCCCTGGTTCATCCGGATGAGCACCTTAGTAGAGAAAGCCGAAAACTAACTATCATGATATAGCGAGAGACTGGTCAACCACTCGATGACTCATCGGAATCTTCGGGATTCCTCCGCATTAACGAAGGGCCGTTTCCCGGTCACATACGTACGCGCCCCATATTTGGACGAGCGCAGAAGTACCAGGGGCTACATAGTAGCCCCACTGTCAAACTCCGATGGCTAAGTGAAAGTGTTAAAGCAATATAGTCCGATTGCCTAGTTCGCTACGCTATCACCTCCTTAACGGACCAAGACATTGGATCAAGTGTGAATATGCATCTTTTGCGAACACCCCCGCATTATATGCATGGGGCCGGAAGCCTACGACTGCAAACTTTTAGGTTATACACATATATACATAAACGGCTGCACAGGAGGCACCATAGTACTTTCAGGCAAAAGTATAAATGCAGCCTTGACAATTCAATAAAACATTGTTTTTACAATGGGAATACATGTCACTTGAACATAACATTCTTCAAGCACTGAGCCTCTATCAAACAAGCGCCTTCAAGAACTTCTTCAAAGTAATGCTCGGCAGCCACTCGGCCTACGGTCGAACCCTGTGTCGCAACAGTGGTGGCCTCCATCTCCGCCCAGTATGTCTTGACACGGGCAAAGTCCATCCACGCATCCTCTATGCATGCCGATCTCTTTATAGCATCGATGCGTGGCACAGCACCAAGGAATTGTTGCACTAAGCTAAAGTAGCTATTTGGCCTTGGCCCTCTCGGCCACAGGTGATCCACAACGGACCTCATGGCAAGTCCGGACAACCTATGGAGCTCGGCCCACTCGGCCAATCGCTCATTCAACAGCAGCGGACGGACTGGAGCGTGGAACTGTGACCAGAACAACTTTTCCACTTCGGGACCTTTCTGATCCTTGAAGTACTCGGCCGCATCAGCAGCACTTGCATCCAAATCCATGTACGCGTCCACAGAACTCCATAGCCGGTCCAGAGGAGCATACTTCGGATCTCCGAACTTAGTCTGCAACAAGAAGGGCTTCCCAGACACGATATCTACAACTTGGTTCAGCTCCTCCTTCGTCGCTCTAATTTTGGAGCGGGCTTCCTTGGCAGCCACCCGGGCCTTCTCCAGGTCCATCTCCTTTGCCCGGTTCTCTTCTTCAAGAAGCTGGTAATGGTCAGCAGCATCTTTTAACTCTACAACCATCTTGGCTATTTTTTCCTTGCTCTCGCAATGCACGGCCTGTTCGGCCCTTAATTCTTCGGCCGCCTTTAAAGTGGCCGCACTGCTACTCCTTGCTTGCTCCTTGGCTCGGGCAAGCTCCGCCCGAAGGGTCTCCATGGTGGCAGCTCCATCTGCAGTCACAACACATTAAAGATACTGGCATCATGCTACTCTCGTTATGAGACAACCACCAGAAAAATCACTCACCCTGTGCCTCGTCTAGCCGCTTGTTGACAAGCACGATGTTGGCATCTGCCGCATCCAGTTGCCGCTTTAGCTCGGCAAACCCATCAGTCCGACTAGCCACCGGAGCTTCAGCCACCTACACATAAAGGCAGTCTGGTTGTTACCTGGGGCTATGATCCTCAGTTTGCCGCCGTTTTCGACGACAACCAGAGTCTCAGGGGCTACTATCTGCATAGGGCATACCTAGCGTATGCAGTACTGTTAAAAACATACACTAGTTCACGTACTTCAAAGCCTTTCAACAGACTCATAAAGGCTTCATGCAAACCACTTTCACGGATGAAATCCTTTCAATTACCGTACCCATTAGCATACGATGCACTTCCGAGATGGCAGCTTGCCCCAGAAGATCCTTCAGCGCGTCCGACCGCACACTGTATGGACCCTTGCTATCGCTCTCCTTAGGAGCCGAATACTGGGGACTCCGGGCAGCCAAAGGGTTATCCTCTGGCCCTAGTGGATCTGGAGATACCCTTCGCGACGACACTTCAAGGTCGCCCGCTTCTTGAGCCGGGGTGTCCGGGGGAGGCGTTTCGCTCTCCATCATCTCCGGAAGAAGATCCCCAGAAGATGAGCTATGTTGAGAAGGGCTGCGATCCAGACTACAATTTATAAGCATCAGTTATTGTCTTCGGAAGTAATGTAGGATGTTTTCACTATTAAGTACTTTTCAATTACTTACAGCTTGGTAGAGGGCTGATCCCCGTGCGGACATTGTGCGGCAAGAACACCCTCCGAGGCAGGACCCTCTGCCAGAGATTTCTTCTCCTGTTTGGAAACCTTAGTTTCCGGTTCTTCAGAGGTAGTCGTCTTCCTTCCCCGGGGAGAGCGAATGTCAGATTCTTCCCGTTGGTTATCCTCCCTCGCGGAGGCGCTCATTCCCTCGGTTGGAATAAATAGCGAAGGAGGCCCGCTTTTGCCCTCTTTTTCCCTCTTCATCTTGCTTTGAGGGCACCAGATAAGGTGCTGGCTCAAGCTTCTTTTCCAGCACCGGATTTTCCAAGCCCTCAGGAAGGGGGGCCGAACACCGGATCATCTTTGCCTTTGTTATCCAGTCCTGGTCAAAGAGCGATTCTTCAGAATGATGTCATGATAAATAAAAGGACAGTGTGTTCGTCCACGAGATTACTTACTTGGGAAGCGGGGCGGTTGCAGCTCAGGCCCACGTCCTCGGTGGTGTCCGGACACTCTATTTGGGGTCCGAAGAATGATTTGTACATCTCCTCGTGTGTCATGCCGAGGAAATGCTGAATAGTACGCGGTCCTTCCTGATTGAATTCCCACATGCGGAGGGGCCGATGTTTGCAAGGTTGGACTCGACGAACCAGCATAACTTGCATTACCATAACCCGACTGAAATCTCCCTCGAAGAGATCTCGGATACGGCTCTACAACATTGGCACGTCCTTGGCTGGACCCCAGCTCAGACCCCTGCTGATCCATGACATCAGTTGTGGTGGGGGCCTCGAGCGAAAGGTAGGGGCAGCTACCCACTTGGCACTTCGGGGAGCTGTGATGTAGAACCACTGCCGCTGCCACAATCCGGACACCTCTGGGAAGGAACCCTCTGGCCATGGAGCGTCAGCAATTTTTCTTATCAAAGCACCTCCGCACGCTGCGTGCCGCCCCTCGATCATCTTCAGCTTCATATCGAAGGTCTTGAGCCACAGGCCGAAGTGAGGGGTAATGCGGAGGAAGGCCTCACATACGACAATAAATGACGAGATGTGAAGAAGGGAATCCGGGGCCAGATCATGAAAATCCAGCCCGTAATAGAACATAAGACCCCTAACAAAGGAATCCAGAGCGAGGCCTAGTCCTCGGAGGAAGTGGGAGATGAACACAACACTCTCGTTGGGTTCGGGAGTAGGGACGACCTGCCCTCGGGCAGGCAGCCTGTGCGAAATTTTGGAGGTCAGATATCTGGCCTCTCTCAACTTCTTGATGTCCTCCTCTATGACGGAGGAAGGCATCCACCGACCGTGAAGGTTGCATCCGGACATAGTTGAAGGTCCGAAGCACCTGACCTGAGCTTTGGGTGTTAGAACTCGAGGCGGGGAAGGATTCGATTGAACGCGGGAGGGAAAAAAGAAAAAGCCTTGTCCCCTTTATAAAGAGGGTGAATATCAAGCGTCCTCATGGCCGTTTGAGACTTACCTAAGATCTAGGAGTCATACCAACAAGCACAGTTGGGTTACCCACGTCTGTATTGATGAGAATCCCGTGATAAGGGGAACACGATCTCTGCTTTGACAAGACGTGTCGAGGAAACCGCCTCGCGTTATGTGCGGGGCTGGTTAAAGAAAAACGGTCCAAATAATGACCGGGCCGTGGCGTGATGTCATGCTGTCAAAACATGTCAGCAGATTACATTTTTGGAAATATTATTCTCTCTACGGTGGTATGTGGAACTTATTTTGCAGAGTCGGACACTATCCTTGTATTCAAACTCTTCCATGGTATATTCTGAGGAGGAACCCGCCTTGCAATGCCGAAGACAATACTGCGCGCCGGACTCATCGTCATTGAAGCCTGGTTTAGGGGCTACTGAGTGAGTCCTGGATTAGGGGGTCTCCGAACAACCGGACTATATCCTTTGGCCGGACTGTTGGACTATGAAGATACGAGATTGAAGACTTCGTCCCGTGTCTGGATGGGACTCTACTTGGCGTGGAAGGCAAGCTTGGCAATACAGATATGTATATCTCCTCCTTTCTAACCGACCTTGTGTAACCCTAGCCCCCTCCGGTGCCTATATAAAACGGAGGGTTTTAGTCCGTAGGACAACATACAATCATACCATAGGGTAGCTTTTAGGGTTTAGCCTCTTCGATCTCGTGGTAGATCAACTCTTGTAATACTCATATCATCAAGAACAATCAAGCAGGACGTAGGGTATTACCTCCATCAAGAGGGCCCGAACCTGGGTAAACATCGTGTCCCCTGCCTCCTGTTACCATCCGCCTTAGACGCATAGATCGGGACCCCCTACCGGAGATCCGCCGGTTTTGACACCGATAGTAGAAATTTCAAAAAAATTCCTATGCACACGCAAGATCATGGTGATGCATAGCAACGAGAGGGGAGAGTGTGTCCACGTACCCTTGTAGACCGAAAGCGAAAGCGTTAGCACAACGCGGTTGATGTAGTTGTACGTCTTCATGATCCGACCGATCAAGTACCGAACGCATGGCACCTCTGAGTTCTGCACACGTTCAACTCGATGACGTCCCTCGACCTCCGATCCAGCCGAGCTTTGAGTGAGAGTTCCGTTAGCACGACGGCGTGGTGTCGATGTTGATGTTCTACCGTCGCAGGGCTTCGCCTAAGCACCGCTATGATATTATCGAGGTGGACTATGGTGGAGAGGGGCACCGCACACGGCTAAAAGATCCAAGGGATCAATTGTTGTGTCTATGGGGTGCCCCCTGGCCACATATATAAATGAGTGGAGGAGGGGGAGGGGGAGAGGGTCGACCCCTATGGCGCGCCCTAGAGGAGTCCTTCTCCCACCGAGAGTAGGATTCCTCCCCTTCCAAGTAGTAGGAGTAGGAGACAACGAAGGGGAAGAGGGAAGAGAAGGAAGGAGGGGGCGCCACCCCTCGCCTTAGTCCAATTCGGACTAGTCATTGGGGGGGCGCTGCCTGCCTCTCTCTCTCCCCTAAAGCCCAATAAGGCCCATGTACTTCTTCCCCCGTATTCCCGTAACTCCCTGGTACTTCGAAAAATACCCGAACCACTCGGAACCTTTCCGATGTCCGAATATAGTCATCCAGTATATCGATCTTTACGTCTCGACAATTTCGAGACTCCTCGTCATGTCTCGATATCATCCGGGACTCCGAACTACCTTCGGTACATCAAAACACATAAACTCATAATATAACTGTCATCGAACTTTAAGCGTGAGGACCCTACGGGTTCGAGAACTATGTAGACATGACAGAGACACGTCTCCGATCAATAACCAATAGCGGAACCTGGATGCTCATATTTGCTCCTACATATTCTACGAAGATCTTTATCGGTCAAACCGCATAACAACATACGTTGTTCACTTTGTCATCGGTATGTTACTTGCCCGAGATTCGATCTTCGGTATCTCAATACCTAGTTCAATCTCGTTACCGGCAAGTCTATTTACTCGTTCTATAATACATCATCCCGCAACTAACTCATTAGTTGCAATGCTTGCAAGGCTTAAGTGATGTGTATTACCGAGTGGGCCCAAAGATACCTCTCCGACAATCAGAGTGACAAATCCTAATCTCGAAATACGCCAACCCAACAAGTACCTTCGGAGACACCTATAGAGCACCTTTATAATCACCCAGTTACGTTGTGACATTTGGTAGCACACAAAGTGTTCCTCCAGTAAACGGGAGTTGCATAATCTCATAGTCATAGGAACATGTATAAGTCATGAGGAAAGCAATAGCAACAAACTAAATGATCAAGTGCTAAGCTAACGGAATGGGTCAAGTCAATCACATCATTCTCCTAATGATGTGATCCCGTTAATCAAATGACAACTCTTTGTCTATGGCTAGGAAACATAACCATCTTTAATCAACGAGCTAGTCAAGTAGAGGCATACTAGTGTCACTCTGTTTGTCTATGTATTCACACATGTATCATGTTTTCGGTTAATACAATTCTAGCATGAATAATAAACATTTATCATGATATAAGGAAATAAATAGTAACTTTATTATTGCCTCTAGGGCATATTTCCTTCACCTTTTCCAGCGACAGCAGGGGCAGCAAGGCACTTATTGTATTGTTTCCATCGAGGATAAAAAGATGGGGTTTATATCATATTGCTTGAGTTTATCCCTCTACATCATGTCATCTTGCCTAATGTGTTACTCTGTTCTTATGAACTTAATACTCTAGATGCATGCTGGATAGCGGTCGATGTGTGGAGTAATAGTAGTAGATGCAGAATTGTTTCAGTCTACTTGTCGCGGATGTGATGCCTATATACATGATCATGCCTAGATATTCTCATAATTATGCACTTTTTTATCAATTGCCCGACAGTAATTTTTTTACCCACCGTAATACTTATGCTATCTTGAGAGAAGCCACTAGTGAAACCTATGGCGCTTAGGTGTATTTTCCATCATATAAGTTTCCAATCTATTTTACTTTGCAATCTTTACTTTCAATCTATAGCATAAAAATACCAAAAATAATTATCTTATTATCTCTATCAGATCTCACTTCTGCAAGTGGCTGTGAAGGGATTGACAACCCCTTTATCGCGTTGGTTGCAAGGTTCTTATTTGTTTGTGTAGGTGCGAGGTGACTTGCGTGTAGTCTCCTACTGGATTGATACCTTGGTTCTCAAAAACTGAGGGAAATACTTACGCTACTTTGCTGCATCACCCTTTCCTCTTCAAGGGAAAACCAACACAGTGCTCAAGAGGTAGCACTTGCCGTCACTAGTTGTTTCTTGATTCGGCGGTACTGTTGGATGAAGCGGCCTAGACCGACATTACACATACGCTTTCGTGAGACTGGTTCTATCGACGTGCTTCGCACACATGTGGCTGCTGGGTGTCATTTTCTCAAACTTTAGTTGAATCGATTTCAATGAACAGGGTTCTTTCTGAAGAGCAAAAAGCAATCACTATACTACGTTGTGGTTTTGATGCCTAGGTAAGAACGGTTCTTGCTAGAGACCATAGCAGCCATGTAAAACTTGCAACAACAAAGTAGAGGATGTCTAACTTATTTTTGCAGGGCATGTTGTGATGTGATATGGTCAAGACGTGATTATATAAACTGTTGTATGAGATGATCATGTTTTGTTAAAGTTATCGGCAACTGGCAGGAGCCTTATGATTGTCTCTTTATTGCATAAAGATGCAAGCGCCATATAATTGCTTTACTTTATCGCTATGCGATAGCAATAGTTGCAAAAGCAATAGTTGGCAAGACGACTATGTGACGACACATTGATAAAGATCAAGATGATGGAGATCATGGTGTCATGCCGGTGACGATGGAGATCATGATGGTACTTTGGAGATGGAGATCAAAGGCACAAGATGATGATGGCCATATCATGTCACATATTTTGACTGCATGTGATGTTTATCTTTTATGCATCTTATTTTGCTTAGTACGACGGTAGCATTATGAGATGATCTCTCACTAAAATTTCAAGGTATAAGTGTTCTCCCTGAGTATGCATCGTTGCGACAGTTCTTCGTGCTAAGACACCACGTGATGATCGGGTGTGATAAGCTCTATGTTCACATACAACGGGTGCAAGCCAATTTTGCACATGCAGAATACTCGGGTTAAACTTGATGAGCCTAGCATATGCAGATATGGCCTCGGAACACTGAGACCGAAAGGTCGAGCGTGAATCATATAGCAGATATGATCAACATAGTGATGTTCACCATTGAAAACTACTCCATCTCACGTGATGATCAGGCATGGTTTAGTTGATATGGATCACGTGGCCACTTAGATGACTAGACGGATGTCTATCTAAGTGGGAGTTCTTAAGTAATATGATTAATTGAACTTTAATGTATCATGAACTTAGTCCTGATAGTATTTGCATAACTATGTTGTAGATCAATTGCTCGTGTATAGCTTCCCCGTTTTATTTATGATATGTTCCTAGAGAAAACTACATTGAAAGATGTTAGTAGCAATGATGCGGACTAGCTCCGTGATCTGAGGATTTTCCTCATTGCTGCACAGAAGAATTATGTCCTTGATGCACCACTAGGTGACGGACCTATTGCAGGAGCAGATGCAGACATTATGAACGTTTTGATAAGCTCGATATGATGACTACTTGATAGTTTAGTGCACCATGCCTTACGGCTTAAAAACCGGGACTTCAAAAATGATTTGAATACCATGGAGCATATAAGATGTTCCAAGAGTTGAAATTAGTATTTCAGACTCATGCCCGTGTCGAGAGGTATGAGACCTCTGACAAATACTTTGCCTACAAGCTGGAGGAGAATAGCTCAGCTAGTGAGCGTGTGCTCAGAATGTCTGAGTACTACAATCACTTGAATCAAGTGGGAGTTAATCTTCCAGATAAGATAGTGATTGACAGAGTTCTCCAGTCACTATCACCAAGTTACTAGAACTTCGTGATGAACTATAATATGCAATGGATAACGGAAACGATTCCCAAGCTCTTCGTGATGCTGAAATTGGCGAAGGTAGAGATGAAGAAAAAGCATCAACTGTTGATGGTTGACAAGACCACTAGTTTCAAGCAAAAGGGCAAGGGAAAGAAAGGGAACTTCAAGAAGAATGGCAAGCAAGTTGCCACTCCCATGATGAATCCCAAATCTAGACCCAAGCCTGAAACTGAGTGCTTCTACTGCAAAGAAAATGGTCACTGGAAGTGGAACTGCCCTAGATACTTGGCGGATAAGAAGGATGGCAAAGTGAACAAAGGTATATTTGATATACATGTTATTGATGTGTACTTAAGTAGTGTTTATAGCAACCCCTCAGTATTTGATACTGGTTCAGTTGCTAAGAGTAGTAACTCGAAACGGGAGTTGCAAAAATAAACAGAGACTAGTTAAGGGAGAGGTGATGATGTGAGTTGGAAGTGATTCCAAGGTTGATAAGATCACAATCGCACACTCCCTTTACCTTCGAGATTAGTGTTAAACCTAAATTAAATATTATTTGGTGTTTGCGTTGAGTATAAATATGATTGCATCATGTTTATTGCAATACGGTTATTCATTTAAGTCAAAGAATAATTGTTGTTCTATTTACATGAATAAAACCTTCTATGGTCATACAGTCAATATAAATGGTTTATTGAATCTCGATCGTAGTGATACACATATTCATAATATTGAAGCCAAAAGATGCAAAGTTAATAATGATAGTGCAACTTATATGTGGCACTGCCGTTTAGGTCATATTGGTGTAAAGCGCATGAAGAAACTCCATGCTAATGGACTTTTGGAATCACTTGATGCTTGCGAACCATGCCTCATGGGCAAGATGACTAAGACTCCGTTCTTCGGAACAATGGAGCGAGCAACAGACTTGTTGGAAATAATACATACTGATGTGTGCGGTCCAATGAGTGTTGAGGCTCGTGGCGGGTATCGTTATTTTCTGACCTTCACAGATGATTTGAGCAGATATGGGCATATCTACTTGATGAAACATAAGTCTGAAACATTTGAAAAGTTCAAAGAATTTCAGAGTGAAGTGGAAAATCATCGTAACAAGAAAATAAAGTTTCTACGATCTGATCATGGAAACAAATATTTGAGTTACGAGTTTGGTCTTCATTTGAAACAATGTGAAATAGTTTCGCAACTCACGCCACCTGGAACACCACAATGTAATGGTGTGTCCGAACGTCATAACCGTACTTTATTAGATATAGTGCAATCTATGATGTCTCTTACCGAATTACCACTATCGTTTTGTGGTTATGCATTAGAGACAGCTGCATTCACGTTAAATAGGGCACCATCTAAAAATCCGTTGAGACGACACTGTATGAAGTGTGATTTAGCAAGAAACCTAAGCTGTCGTTTCATAAAGCTTGGGGTTGCGATGCTTATGTGAAAAAGTTTCAGCCTGATAAGCTAAAATCCAAATCGGAGAAGTGCGCCTTCATAGGATACCCAAAAGAAATTGTTGGGTACACCTTCTATCACAGATCTGAAGGCGAGATAATTGTTGCTAAGAATGGATCCTTTCTAGAGAAGGAGTTTTCTCTCGAAAGAAGTGAGTGGGAGAAAAGTAGAACTTGATGAGGTAATTGTACCTTCTCCCGAAATCAGTTTCAGTGATGCCTACACCAATTAGTGAGGAAGTTAATGTTGATGATCATGAAACTTCAGATCAAGTTACTACCGAACCTCGTAGGTCAACCAGAGTACGTTCCACACAAGTGTGGTACAGTAATCCTGTTCTGGAAGTCATGTTACTAGACCATGACGAACCTACGAACTATGAGGAAGCGATGATGAGCCCAGATTCCGCAAAATGGCTTGAGGCCATGAAATCTGAGATGGGATCCATGTATGAGAACAAAGTGTGGACTTTGATTGACTTGCCCGATGATCGGTGAGTCATTGAGAATAAATGGATCTTCAAGAGGAAGACGGACGCTGATAATAGTGTTACTATCTACAAAGCTCGAATTGTCGCAAAAATGTTTTCGACAAGTTCAAGGTGTTGACTGCGATTAGATTTTCTCACTCGTATCGATGAAGGAAATATGCCCTAGAGGCAATACAAAAAGTTGTTATTTATATTTCCTTATAACATGATAAATCTTTATTATTGATGCTAGAATTGTATTAACCGGAAACTTAGTACATGTGTGAATAGATAGACAAACAAAGTGTCCCTAGTATGCCTCTACTTGACTAGCTCGTTAATCAAAGATGGTTAAGTTTCCTAGCCATGGACATGTGTTGTCATTTGATGAACGGGATCACATCATTAGAGAATGATGTGATGGACAAGACCCATCCGTTAGCTTAGCATAAATGCATAATGATCGTTCAGTTTTATTGCTACTGCTTTCTTCATGAATTATACATGTTCCTCTGACTATGAGATTATGCAACTCCCGAATACCGAAGGAACACCTTGTGTGCTATCAAACGTCATAACGTAACTGGGTGATTATAAAGATGCTCTACAGGTGTCTCCAATGGTGTTTGTTGAGTTGGCATAGATCGAGATTAGGATTTGTCACTCCAATTGTCGGAGAGGTATCTCTGGGCCCTCTCGGTAATGCACATCACTATAAGCCTTGCAAGCAATGTGACTAATGAGTTAGTTGCGGGACAATGCATTACAGAACGAGTAACTTGCCGGTAACGAGATTGAACTAGGTATTGAGATATCGATGATCGAATCTCAGGCAAGTAACATACCGATGATAAAGGGAACAACGTATGTTGTTATGCGGTTTGACCGATAAAGATCTTCGTAGAATATGTAGGAACCAATATGAGCATCCAGGTTCCGCTATTGGTTATTGACCAGAGATGAGTCTCGGTCATGTCTACATAGTTCTCGAACCCGTAGGGTCCACACGCTTAACATTCTGTGACGGTTTGTATTATGAGTTTATGTGTTCTGATGTTCCAAAGGTTGTTCGGAGTCCCGGATGAGATCAGGGACATGACGAGGAGTCTCGAAATGTTCGAGACGTAAATATCGATATATTGGAAGGCTATATTCAGACATCGGAAAGGTTCCGAGTGGTTCGGGTATTTATCGGAGTACCGGAGAGTTACGGGAATTCGCCAGGGAGTATATGGGCCTTATTGGGCTTTAGGGGAAAGAGAGAGGGTCGGCCTAGGGCAGGCTGCGCCCCCCCAAGGCCTAGTCTAAATGGGACTAGGGGGAAGGGTCGCGCCCCCTCCTTCCTTCTCTTCTCTTTTCCCTTTCCTTCTCTCCTACTCCTACTACATGGAAGGAGGGGAATCCTCCTCCCGGTGGGAGTAGGACTCCTCAGGGCACGCCATAGTAGAGGGCCGGCCCTCCCCCTCCTCCACTCCTTTATATACGGGAGGGGGGCACCCCATAGACACACAAGTTGATCATTGATCTCTTAGCCGTGTGCGGTGCCCCCCTCCACCATAATCCACCTCAGTTATATCGTAGCGGTGCTTAGGCGAAGCCCTGTTACGGTAGCAACATCATCACTGTCATCACGCCGTCATGTTGATGGAACTCTCCCGCGAAGCTCTGCTAGATCATGAGTTCGTGGGACGTCACCGAGTTGAACGTGTGCTGAACTCAAAGGTGTCGTGCGTTCGGTACTTGGATCGGTCGGATCGTGAAGACGTACGACTACATCAACCACGTTCTCATAATGCTTCCACTTACGGTCTACGAGGGTACATGGACGACACTCTCCCCTCTTGTTGTTATGCATCACCATGATCTTGCGTGTGCGTAGGAAATTTTTGAATTACTGCGTTCCCCAATAGTGGCATCCGAGCCAGGTTTATGTGTAGATGTTATATGCACGAGTAGAACACAAAGGAGTTGTGGGTTGGGTATATACATATTGCTTGCCGTCACTAGTTGATTCTTGATTCAGCGGCATTGTTGGATGAAGCGGCTCAGACCAACATTACGCGTACGCTTACGCGAGACTGGTTCTACCGACGTGCTTCGCACACAGGTGGCTAGTGGGTGTCTGTTTCTCCAACTTTAGTTGAATCGAATTCAATGAACAGGGTTCTTTCTGAAGATCAAAAAGCAATCACTATACCGCATTGTGGTTTTTGATGCGTAGGTAAGAATGGTTCTTGCTCAGCCCGTAGCAGCCATGTAAAACTTGCAACAACAAAGTAGATGATGCCTAACTTGTCTTTGCAGGGCATGTTGTGATGTGATATGGTCAAGACGTGATGAGATATAAATTGTTGTATGAGATGATCATGTTTTGTTAAAGTTATCGGCAACTGGTTGAAGCCTTATGGTTGTCTCTTTATTGCATAAGATGCAAGCGTCATACAATTGCTTTACTTTATCGCTATGCGATAGCAATAGTTGCAAAAGCAATAGTTGGCGAGACGACCATATGATGACATGTTGATAGAGATCAAGATGATGGAGATCATGGTGTCATGCCGGTGATGATGGATATCATGATGGTACTTTGGAGATGGAGATCAAAAGCACAAGATGATGATGGCCATATCATGTCACATATTTTGATTGCATATGATGTTTATCCTTTATGCATCTTATTTTGCTTAGTTCGGCGGTAGCATTATAAGACGATCTCTCACTAAAATTTCAAGGTATAAGTGTTCTCCCTGAGTATGCATCGTTGCGACAGTTCTTCGTGCCGAGACACCATGTGATGATCGGGTGTGATAAGCTCTATGTTCACATACAATGGGTGCAAGCCAGTTTTGCACACGTAGAATACTCGGGTTAAACTTGACGAGCCTAGCATATGTAGATATGGCCTCAGAACACTGGAGACCGAAAGGTCGAGCGTGACTCATATAGTAGATATGATCATCATAATGATGTTCACCATTGAAAACTACTCCATCTCACGTGATGATCGAACATGGTTTAGTTGATTTGGATCGCGTGATCATTTAGATGACTAGAGGGATGTCTATCTAAGTGGGAGTTCTTAAGTAATATGATTAAATTGAACTTTAATTTATCATGAACTTAGTCCTGATAGTATTTGCATATCTCTGTTGTAGATCAATAGCTTGAGATGTAGCTCCCCGTTTATTTTTGATATGTTCCTAGAGAAAACTATGTTGAAAGATGATAGTAGCAATGATGCGGACTAGGTGTGTGATCTGAGGATTATCCTCATTGCTGCACAGTAGAATTATGTCCTTGATGCACCGCTAGATGACAGACCTATTGCAGGAGCAGATGCAGACGTTATGAACGTTTGACAAGCTCGGTATGATGACTACTTGATAGTTTAGTGCACCATGCTTTACGGCTTAAAAACCGGGACTTCAAAACTGATTTGAATACCATGGATCATATAAGATGTTCCAAGAGTTGAAATTAGTATTTTAGACTCATGCCCGTGTTGAGAGGTATGAGACCTCTGACAAATACTTTGCCTACAAGATGGAGGACAATAGCTCAGCTAGTGAGTGTGTGCTCAGAATGTCTGAGTACTACAATCACTTGAATCAAGTGGGAGTTAATCTTCCAGATAAGATAGTGATTGACAGAGTTCTCTAGTCACTATCACCAAGTTACTAGAACTTCGTGATGAACTATAATTGCAAGGGATAATGGAAACGATTCCCAAGCTCTTCGCGATGCTGAAATTGGCGAAGGTAGAAATCAATAAAAAGCATCAAGTGTTGATGGTTGACAAGACCACTAGTTTCAAGCAAAAGGGAAGGGAAAGAAAGGGAACTTCAAGAAGAATGGCAAGCAAGTTGCCACTCCCATGATGAAGCCCAAAGCTAGACCCAAGCCTGAAACTGAGTGCTTCTACTGCAAAGAAAATGGTCACTGGAAGTGGAACTGCCCTAGATACTTTGCGGATAAGAAGGATGGCAAATTGAACAAAGGTATATTGGATATACATGTTATTGATGTGTACTTTACTAGTGTTTATAGCAACCCCTCAGTATTTGATACTGGTTCAGTTGCTAAGAGTACTAACTCGAAAGGGAGTTGCAAAAATAAACAAAGACTAGTTAAGGGAGAGATGATGTGAGTTGGAAGTGATTCCAAGGTTGATAAGATCACCATCGCACACACCCTTTACATTCGATATTAGTGTTAAACCTAAAATAAATGTTATTTGGTGTATGTGTTGAGCATAAATATGATTGGATCATGTTTATTGCAATATGGTTATTCATTTAAGTCAAAGAATAATTGTTGTTCTATTTACATGAATAAAACCTTCTGTGGTCATACACCCAAGGTGAATGGTTTATTGAATCTCAATCGTAGTGATCTATAATATTGAAGCCAAAATATGCAAAGTTAATAATGATAGTGCAACCTATTTGTGGCACTGCCGTTTAGATCATATTGGTGTAAAGCGCATGAAGAAACTCCATGCTGATGGACTTTTGGAATCACTTGATGCTTGCGAACCATGCCTCATGGGCAATATGACTAAGACTCCGTTCTCTGGAACAATGGAGCGAGCAACTAACTTAATGTAAATAGTACATACTGATGTATGCGATCCGATAAGTGTTGAGGCTCGCGGCGGGTATCGTTATTTTCTGACCTTCACAGATGATTTGAGCAGATATGGGTATATCTACTTGATGAAACATATGTCTGAAACATTTGAAAAGTTCAAAGAATTTTAGGGTGAAGTGGAAAATGACCATAACAAGAAAATAAAGTTTCTGCGATCTGATCGTGGAGGAGAATATTTATGCATTAGAGACAGTTGCATTCACGTTAAATAGGGCACCACCTACATCCATTGAGATGACACCGTATGAACTATGGTTTGGCAAGAAACCAAAGCTGCCGTTTCTTAAAGTTTGAGGTTGCAATGATTATATGAAAAAGTTTCAAACTGAGAAGGTCGAACCCAAATCGGAGTAGTGCGTCTTCATAGGATACCCAAAAGAAACTGTTGGGTACACCTTCCATCACAGATCCAAAGGCAAGATATTTAGTTTCTAAGAATGGATCCTTTCTAGAGAAGGAGTTTCTCTCGAAAGAAGTGAGTGGGAGGAAAGTAGAACTTGATGAGGTAATTATACCTTCTCCCGAATTGGAAAGTAGTTCATCACAGAAATCAGTTACAGTGATTCCTACACCAATTAGTGAGGAAGCTAATGATGATGATCATGAAACTTCTGATCAAGTTATTACCGAACCTCATAGGTCAACCAGAGTAAGATCCGCACCATAGTGGTACGGTAATCCTGTTCTGGAAGTCATGTTACTTGACCATGACGAACCTACGAACTATGAGGAAGCGATGATGAGCCCAAATTCCGTAAAATGGCTTGAGGCCATGGAATCTGAGATGGGATCCATGTACGAGAACAAAGTGTGGACTTTGGTTGACTTGCCCGATGATCGGCAGGCCATTGAGAATAAATGGATCTTAAAGAGGAAGACATACGCTAATAGTAGTGTTACTATCTACAAAGCCTGAATTGTTGCAAAATGTTTTCGACAAGTTCAAGGTGTTGACTACGATGAGATTTTCTCACTCGTATTGATGCTTAAAAGTATGTCCGAATCATGTTAGCAGTTGCCGCATTTTATGAAATCTGGCAAATGGATGTCAAAACTGCATTCCTTAATGGATTTCTTAAAGAAGAGTTGTATATGATGCAACCAGAACGTTTTGTCAATCCTAAAGGTGCTAACAAAATGAGCAAGCTCCAGCGATCCATCTATGGACTAGTGCAAGCATCTCGGAGTTGGAATATATGCTTTGATAAAGTGATCAAAGCATATGGTTTTATACAGTCTTGCGGTGAAGCCTGTATTTACAAGAAAGTGAGTGGGAGCACTACAACCTTTCTGATAAGTATATGTGAATGACGTATTGTTGATCAGAAATAATGTAGAATTTTCTAGAAAGCATAAAAGGAATATTTGAAAGGAGTTTTTCAAAGAAAGACCTCGGTGAAGCTGCTTACATATTGGGCATCAAGATCTATAGAGATAGATCAAGATGCTTGATAAGATTTTTTCAATGAGTACATACCTTGACAAGATTTTGAAGTAGTTCAAAATGGAGCAGTCAAAGAAGGAGTTCTTGCCTGTAAGGTGTGAAGTTGAGTAAAGACTCAAAACCCGACCACAGCAGAAAATAGGGAGAATGAAAAGTCATTCCCTATGCCTCTGTCATAGGTTCTATAAAGTCTGCTATGTTGTTTACCAGTCCTATTGTATACCTTAGCATGATTCTGGCAAGGGAGTACAATAGTGATCTAGGAGTAGATCACTGGACAGCGGTCAAAATTATCCTTAGAGGACAAAGGAAATATTTCTCGGTTATGAAGGTAACAAAAGAGTTCGTCGTAAAGAGTTACATCGATGCAAGCTTTTTACATCAATCTAGATGACTCTAAGTCTCGATTTAGATACATATTGAAAGTGGGAGCAATTAGCTAGAGTAGCTCCGTGCAAAGCATTGTAGACATAGAAAATTTGTAAAATACATACGGCTCTGAATGTGGCAGACCCATTGACTAAATTTCTCTCACAAGCAAAACATGATCACTCTTTGGGTGTTAATCACATAGCAATGTGAACTAGATTATTGACTCTAGTAAACCCTTTGGGTGTTAGTCACATGGAGATGTGAACTAATCACATAAAGATGTGAACTATTGGTGTTAAATCACATGACAATGTGAACTCAATTAATGACTCTAGTGCAAGTGGGAGACTAAAGGAAATATGCCCTAGAGGCAATAATAAATTTGTTATTATATTTCCTTATAACATGATAAATCTTTATTATTCATGCTAGAATTGTATTAACCGGATACTTAGTACATGTGTGAATACATAGACAAATAGAGTGTCCCTAGTATGCCTCTACTTGACTAGCTTGTTAATCAAAGATGGCTAAGTTTCCTAGCCATGGACATGTGTTGTCATTTGATGAACGGGATCACATCATTAGAGAATGATGTGATGGACAAGACCCATCCGTTAGCTTAGCATAAATGCATAATGATCATTCAGTTTTATTGCTACTGCTTTCTTCATGACTTATACATGTTCCTCTGACTATGAGATTATGCAACTCTCGAATACCGGAGGAACACCTTGTGTGCTATCAAACATCACAATGTAACTGGGTGATTATAAATATGCTCTATAGGTGTCTCCAATGGTTTTGTTGAGTTGGCATAGATTGAGATTAGGATTTGTCACTCTGTCTATCGGAGAGGTATCTCTGGGCCCTCTCGGTAATGCACATCACTATAAGCCTTGCAAGCAATGTGACTAATGAGTTAGTTGCGGGATGATGCATTATGGAACGAGTAAAGAGGCTTGCCGGTAAAGAGATTGAACTAGGTATTGAGATAGCGACGATCGAATCTCGGGCAAGTAACATACTGATGACAAAGGGAACAACGTATGCTGTTATGCGGTTTGACCAATAAAGATCTTCGTAGAATATGTAGAAACCAATATGAGCACCAGGTTACGCTATTGGTTATTGACCAGAGATGAGTCTCGGTCATGTCTACATAGTTCTCGAACCCGTAGGGTCCACACGCTTAACGTTCTGTGACGATTTGTATTATGAGTTTATGTGTTTTGATGTACCGAAGGTTGTTCGGAGCCCCGGGTGAGATCAGGGACATGACGAGGAGTCTCGAAATGTTCGAGACGTAAATATCGATATATTGGAAGGCTATATTCGGACATCGGAAAGGTTCTGAGTGGTTCGGGTATTTATCAGAGTACTAGAGAGTTACGGGAATTCGCCGGGGAGTATATGGGCCTTATTGGGCTTTAGGGGAAAGAGAGAGGGACTGCCTAGGGCAGGCTGCGCGCCCCCCAAGGCCTTGTCCGAATTGGACTAGGGGGAAGGGCGGCGCCCCCTCCTTCCTTCTCTTCTCTTTTCCCTTTCCTTCTCTCCTACTCCTACTACATGGAAGGGGGGATCCTACTCCCGGTGGGAGTAGGACTCCCAAAGGTGCGCCATAGTAGAGGGCCATCCCTCCCCCTCCCCCACTCCTTTATATACGGGAAGGGGAGCACCCCATAGACACACAAGTTAATCATTGATCTCTTAGCCGTGTGCGGTGCCCCCCTCCACCATAATCCACCTCGGTTATATCGTAGCGATGCTTAGGCGAAGTCTTGTTCCGGTAGCAACATCATCACCGTCATCATGTCGTCGTGCTGAAGGAATTCTCCCGCGAAGCTCTGCTGGATCGTCAGTTCGTGGGACGTCACTGAGCTGAACGTGTGCTGAACTCGGAGGTGCCGTCACTACAAAAAAAAGACACATCCGTGACATTTTGGGCCGAACGATTTTTTTTTCTGTCATACATATGACACTTCTATGACGATAATTGTGACAAAACCCGGTATCATCATAGATGTGGTTGGCTCCTACTTCTATGACAAAAAATCATGACAGAAAATGGGCTTTTCGTCCTGGGCGGGCCGGAGATGCAACTGCATGACATTATTTGGGACGTCCATGACAGAAAAAACCGTGGTAGAAGCAAGGGCGAGGAAAACTTCGGGGAGTTCCTGGTTATGGTGGGAGGTCGGGGCCGAGCGATGCGCGCTTCTCTCGTACACGTACGCGCGTGTGTGCGAGGCGTTAGCTCTAACTGAACCCGAGCGAGGCGTTGGGCTCTAACTGAACCCGAGCGATTGCACTGCAGGCTACGCGTTACTGAACCTGAGTGATTGATCGATGGCTGTTAACTAAACCCGATCGAGCAATTCCTTCGCTACTGCTGCTAACTGAAGCTGATCGATGTTGCCTCTGGATGAACAGTGAGCGTTGCGCGGCGGGGGGGGGGGGGTGGATGAACAGTTCCCAGTGGGGGTGGATGAACAGGACCCCGTGGTGTTGCCTCTGGATGAACAAGACCCCGATTGATCGAGCCGGTTGGGGCTGGATGAATGGGACCCTGTGGAGGGCTGGATGAACAGGACCACCCCGTGGAGGGCAGGATGAACAGTAGACGATGGAGGGCAGGATGAACAATAGCCCGTGGAGGGGTGGTTGAACAGGAGCCCGTGGAGAGGGCTGGTTGAACAGTAGCTGGTGGAGTAGCGCGCGGTGGAGGCTGGATGAACAGGAGCCCGTGGATGAACAGTCGCAGGTGGAGGCTGGAGGAGGTCGACGGTGGATGAACAGTAGCTCGTGGAGGCTAGAGGGGGTCGACGGTGGAGATGAACAGTATCCCGTGGAGTCCTGTTTTGCGGTACGCCACACCCCTCCCGATGAACAGGACCCCCGTTTCGACCGTAGCGCTCCAACACAAGTCCGTTTCATCCATTTTGCGGTACGCCACACCCCTCCCGATCAATAGGACCCCCGTTTCGACCGTAGGAGGTCTGTTTCCTCCATTTTGCGGTACGCCAGACCCCTCCTGATGAACAGGATCCCGTTTCAAACGTGGCCGGTCAAACACAAGGCCGTTTCTTCTGTTCTGCGGTACGCCAGGCCTCGTTTCCATCGCTTGTTCCGTCCAAGCCCTCCCGATGAACACGACGCATTCCGTTGCCTCCCCATGAACACGACGCATTCCGTTGCCTCCCCATGAACACGACGCATTCCGTTGCCTCCCGATGAACACGACGACGGTGCTGTTTCTCCGTTCCGACCCAGCCATGTACACGAGCCCTGGCCGTACGTATGCGCGAGTAGGCGTTTGAGACCCCGCCCGTATGTACACATATGTAGCCATATTTTCTTTCTTGCACCCTGGCCGCTGTACGTACGTGTACATGCTACGTGTGCGCCTCTACTACGACACGCGCGCGCCTCTACATCAACCAGTATATATGTACGTACACGTTCGCGACCAGAATGACAACACTACGTACGCTTCGACCAGGTGGGTCCCGACTGTCAGGCACTTCCTTGCGTGCGAAGATGTAGCTGGTGGGTCCCAGCAGTCAGGGACAACTTGCTGGAAGCGCTTCACGGTGCTTTGATGTCTACTACACAACATTCTTCTTGTAGACGTTGTTGGGCCTCCAAGTGCAGAGGTTTGTAGGAAAGTACCAAATTTCCCTCAAGTGGATGACCTAAGGTTTATCAATCCGTAGGAGGCGTAGGATGAAGATGGTCTCTCTCAAGCAACCCTGCAACCAAATAACAAAGAGTCTCTTGTGTCCCCAACACACCCAATACAATGGTAAATTGTATAGGTGCACTAGTTCGGCGAAGAGATGGTGATACAAGTGGTATATGGATAGTAGTTAAAGGTATTTGTAATCTGAAAATATAAAAACAGCAAGGTAACTAATGGTAAAAGTGAGCGTAAATGGTATTGCAATGCTAGGAAATAAGGCCTAGGGTTCATACTTCACTAGTGCAAGTCCTCTCAACAATAATAACATAATTGGATCACATAACTATCCCCCAACATGCAACAAAGAGTCACTCCAAAGTCACTAATAGCGGAGAACGAACGAAGAGATTATGGTAGGGTACGAAACCACCTCAAAGTTATTCTTTCCAATCAATCTGTTGGGCTATTCCTATAAGTGTCACAAACAGCCCTAGAGTTCGTACTAGAATAACACCTTAAGACACACATCAACCAAAACCCTAATGTAGCCTAGATACTCCAATGTCACCTCAAGTATCCATGGGTATGATTATACGATATGCGTCACACAATCTCAGATTCATCTATTCAACCAACACATAGAACCTCAAAGAGTGCCCCAAAGTTTCTTACCGGAGAATCACGATGAAAACGTGTGCCAACCCCTATGCATAGGTTCATGGGCGGAACCCGCAAGTTGATCACCAAAACATACATCAAGTGAATCACGTCGCATCCCATTGTCACCATAGATACGCACGGCAAGACATACATCAAGTGTTCTCAAATCTTTAAAGACTCAATCCGATAAGATAACTTCAAAGGGGAAACTCAATCCATTACAAGAGAGTAGAGGGGGAGGAGAAACATAAGATCCAACTATAATAACAAAGCTCGTGATACATCAAGATCGTATCACCTCAAGAACACGAGAGAGAGAGAGATCAAACACATAGCTACTGGTACATACCCTCAGCCCCGAGGGAGAACTACTCCCTCCTCGTCATGGAGAGCACCGGGATGATGAAGATGGCCACCGGAGAGGGATTGCCCCCTCCGGCAGGGTGCCGGAACGGGTCTAGATTCGCTTTCAGTGGCTACGGAGGCTTATGGCGGCGGAACTCCCGATCTATTGTGCTCCCCGATGTTTTTAGGGTATATGGAGATATATATGCGGAAGAAGTACGTCAGGGGCCCACGAGGGTCTCACGAGGGTGGAGGGCACGCCCAGGGGGTGGGCGCGCCCCCTGCCTCGTGACCTCCTCACAGATCCCCCGACGTGCACTCCAAGTCTTCTGGGCTTCTTTCCTTCCAAAAATGAGTTCCGTGAAGTTTCAGGTCAATTGGACTCCATTTGATTTTCCTTTTCTTTGAAACCCTAAAACAGGGTAAAAACAGAAACTGGCACTAGGCTCTGGGTTAATAGATTAGTCCCAAAAATGATATAAAAGTGTATAACAAAGCCCATAAACATTCAAAACAGTAAATAATATAGCATGGAGCAATCAAAAATTATAGATACGTTGGAGACGTATCCGCATCCCCAAGCTTAATTCCTGCTCGTCCTCGAGTAGGTAAATGATAAAAACAGAATTTTTGATGCGGAGTGCTACTTGGCATAATTTCAATGTAATTCTTCTTAATTGTGGCATGAATATTCAGATCCGAAAGATTCAAGACAAAAGTTTAATATTGACATAAAAATAATAATACTTCAAGCATACTAACTAAGCAATCATGTCTTCTCAAAATAACATGGCCAAAGAAAGCTATCCCTACAAAATCATATAGTCTGGCTATGCTCCATCTTCACCACACAAAATATTTAAATCATGCACAACCCCGATGACAAGCCAAGCAATTGTTTCATACTTTTGATGTTCTCAAATTTTTTCAATCTTCACGCAATACATGAGCGTGAGCCATGGACATAGCACTATAGGTGGAATAGAATGGTGGTTGTGGAGAAGACAAAAAGGGGAGAAGATAGTCTCACATCAACTAGGCGTATCAACGGGCTATGGAGATGCCCATTAATAGATATCAATGTGAGTGAGTAGGGATTGCCATGCAACGGATGCACTAGAGCTATAAATGTATGAAAGCTCAACAAAAGAAACTAGTGGGTGTGCATCCAACTCGCTTGCTCACGAAGACCTAGGGCATTTTGAGGAAGCCCATCATTGGAATATACAAGCCATGTTCTATAATGAAAGATTCCCACTAGTATATGAAAGTGACAACATAGGAGACTATCTATCATGAAGATCATGGTGCTACTTTGAAGCACAAGTGTGGTAAAAGGATAGTAGCATTGCCCCTTCTCTTTTTTTCTCTCATTTTTTTATTTTTTTATTTGGGCCTTTTCTTCTTTTTTATGGCCTCTTTTCTCTTTTTTTATTTGGGCTTCTTTGGCCTCTTTTATTTTTTTTATTTTCGTCCGGAGTCTCATCCCGACTTGTGGGGGAATCATAGTCTCCATCATCCTTTCCTCACTGGGACAATGCTCTAATAATGATAATCATCACACTTTTATTTTCTTACAACTCAAGATTTACAACTCGATACTTAAGACAAGATATGACTCTATATGAATGCCTCCGGCGGTGTACCGGGATGTGCAATGATGCATGAGTGACATGTATGAATAATTATGAATGGTGGCTTTGCCACAAATACAATGTCAACTACATGATCATGCAAAGCAATATGACAATGATGAAGCGTGTCATAATAAATGGAACGGTGGAAAGTTGCATGGAAATATATCTTGGAATGGCTATGGAAATGCCATAATAGGTAGGTATGGTGGCTGTTTTGAGGAAGGTAAATGGTGGGTTTATGGTACCGGCGAAAGTTGCGCGGTACTAGAGAGGCTAGCAATGGTGGAAGGGTGAGAGTGCGTATAATCCATGGACTCAACATTAGTCATAAAGAACTCACATACTTATTGCAAAAATCTATTAGTTATCGAAACAAAGTACTACGCGCATGCTCCTAGGGGGATATATTGGTAGGAATAAATCATCGCTCGTCCCCGACCGCCACTCATAAGGAAGACAATCAATAAATACATCATGCTCCGACTTTATCACATAACGGTTCACCATACGTGCATGCTACGGGAATCTCAAACTTCAACACAAGTATTTCTCAAATTCATAACCACTCAACTAGCATGACTCTAATATCAGCATCTCCATATCCCAAAACAATTATCAAGTATCAAACTTCTCTTAGTATTCAACACACTCATAAGAGAATTTTATTATTCTTGAATACCTAGCATATTAGGATTTTAAGAAAATTACCATGCTATTTAAGACTCTCAAAATAATGGGAGTTCATCTATTTCTTCCAAATAAAACTACCACCATGCTCTAAAATATATAAGTGAAGCACTAGAGCAAATGGCAAACTACTCCGAAAGATACAAGTGAAGATCAATGAGTAGTAGAATAATTATGCAACTATGTGAAGACTCTCTAACATTTAATAATTTCAGATCTTGGTATTTTATTCAATCAGCAAGCAAAGCAAAATAAAATGACATTCTAAGAATGGCAAACATCATGTGAAGAAGCAAAAACTTAGGATCAACCGACACTAACCGTTAGTTGTTGAAGAAGAAAGGTAGGATGCCAACCGGGGCATCCCCAAGCTTAGACGCTTGAGACTTCTTGAAATATTATCTTGGGGTGCCTTGGGCATCCCCAAGCTTGAGCTTTTTTGTCTCCTTAATTCCTCTCATATCACGGTCTCCCTAAATCTCAAAAGCTTCATCCACACAAAACTCAACAATGACTCGTGAGATAAGTTAGTATAAACCATTGCAAAAACCTTATCATACTCTACTGTAGCAAATTACTAAAATTATTATTCAACATTGCATATTAAATGCCTCTGCATATTTAATAGTCCTATCCTCAAATAGAATCATTAAAGAAGCAAACATATGCAAACAATGCAAACATAACAGCAATCTGCCTAAACAGGATAGTCTGTAAAGAATGCAGCAACATCCATACTTCCCTAGCTCCAAAAATTATGAAAGAAAATTCCCACTGTAGTAAATTTATCAGATATTAATATGCAAAAGGTTTCAACATTTTATCATATTCTGAATTTTCTAGGGAATTATTGCAACAGCGGTAAACTTTCTGTTTTCAAACAGCAACATGTGGACTTGTAACATAGGCATAGTAAGGGCTATCAATGCCACTTTTATTGAAATAAAAGATGCAAAACATTGTTATAAATAACAGCAAGCAAATTCTAATAAATTGACTCTCCAAGCAAAACACATATCATGTGGTGAATAAAAATATAGCTCCAAGTAAAGTTACCGATGAACGAAGACAAAAGAGGGGATGCCTTCCGGGGCATCCCCAAGCTTAGGCTCTTGGTTATCCTCGAATATTACCTTGTGGTGCCTTGGGCATCCCCAAGCTTAGGATCTTACCACTCCTTGTTCCATAGTCCATCGAATCCTTACCCAAAACTTGAAAACTTCACAACACAAAACTTAAAGTAGAAAACTCGTAAGCTCCGTTAGTATAAGAAAGTAAATCACCACTTCAAGGTACTGTAATGAACTCATTATTTATTTATATTGGTGTTAAACCTACTGTATTACAACTTCTATATGGATTATAACCTAATTTACTAGCCATAGATTCATCAAAATAAGCAAACAACACACGAAAAACAGAATCTGTCAAAAACAGAACAGTCTGTAGTAATCTGTAGCTAGCGCAAGATCTGAAACCCCAAAAATTCTAAAATAAATTTATGGACGTGAGGAGTTTATTTATTAATCATCTGCAAAAAGAATTAACTAAATATCACTTTCCAAATAAAAATGGCAGCAATTCTCGTGAGCGCTAACGTTTCTGTTTTTTACAGCATGATCACAAAGACTTCCCCCAAGTCTTCCCAAAGGTTCTACTTGGCACAAACACTAATTAAAAGCATAAACCCATTCTAAAAAGAGGCTAGACAATTTATTTATTACTAAACAGGAACAAAAAGCAAGGAACAAAAATAAAGTTGGGTTGCCTCCCAACAAGCGCTATCGTTTAACGCCCCTAGCTAGGCATGATGATTTCAATGATGCTCACATAAAGGATAAGAATTGAAACATAAAGAGAGCATCATGAAGATATGACTAGCACATTTAAGTCTAACATGCTTCCTATGCATAGGGATTTTGTGAGCAAACTACTTGTGGGAACAATAATCAACTAGCATAGGAGGGCAAAACAAGCATAACTTCAAAACTTTAAGCACATAGAGAGGAAACTTGATATTATTGCAATTCCTACAAGCATATATTCCTCCCTCATAATAATTTTCAGTAGCATCATGAATCAATTTAACAATATAACCAGCACCTAAATAATTCTTTTCATGATCTACTTGCATAGAAAATTTACTACTCTCCACATAAGCAAAATTCTTCTCATGAATAATAGTGGGAGCAAACTCAACAAAATAATTATCATAGATAGAAACTTTGTTCTCATAATCAATTGGAACCTCTTCCGAAATAGTGGATTCATCACAAAATAAAGTCATGACCTCTCCGAAACCACTTTCATCAACATAATCGTCATAAATTGGAGGCATGCTTTCATCATAATAAATTTGCTCATCAAAACTTGGGGGACAAAAAATATCATCTTCATCAAACATAGCTTCCCCAAACTTGTGGCTTTGCATATCATTAGCATCATAGATATTCAAGGAATTCATACTAACAACATTGCAATCATGCTCATTATTCAAATATTTAGTGCCAAACATTTTATAGATTTCTTATTCTAGCACTTGAGCACAATTTTACTTTCCATCATACTCACGAAAGATATTAAAAAGGTGAAGCGTATGAGACAAACTCAATTCCATTTTTTATAGTTTTCTTTTTATAAACTAAACTAGTGATAAAACAAGAAACTAAAAGACTCGATTGCAAGATCTAAAGATATACCTTCAAGCACTCACCTCCCCGGCAATGGCGCCAGAAAAGAGCTTGATGTCTACTATACAACCTTCTTCTTGTAGACGTTGTTGGGCCTCCAAGTGCAGAGGATTGTAGGACAGTAGCAAATTTCCCTCAAGTGGATGATCTAAGGTTTATCAATCCGTAGGAGGCATAGGATGAAGATGGTCTCTCTCAAGCAACCCTGCAAACCAAATAACAAAGAGTCTCTTGTGTCCCCAACACACCCAATACAATGGTAAATTGTATAGGTGCACTAGTTCGGCGATGAGATGGTGATACAAGTGGTATATGGATAGTAGTTAAAGGTATTTGTAATCTGAAAATATAAAAACAGCAAGGTAACTAATGGTAAAAGTGAGCGTAAACGGAATTGCAATGCTAGGAAATAAGGCCTAGGGTTCATACTTTCACTAGTGCAAGTCCTCTCAACAATAATAACATAATTGGATCACATAAGTATCCCTCAACATGCAACAAAGAGTCACTCCAAAGTCACTAATAGCGGAGAACGAATGAAGAGATTATGGTAGGGTACGAAACCACCTCAAAGTTATTCTTTCCAATCAATCCGTTGGCTATTCCTATAAGTGTCACAAACAGCCCTAGAGTTCGTACTTGTAACACCCGGATGTGATTTACCCAATATGTACTCCAACTCTTGCCATTTCCGGTGTTAATTTATTTTATTTTCTCGGGTTCGGGTTTTGTCTCCGTGTGTTGTTGTCATTGTCATGCATCTCATATCATGTCATCATGTGCATTGCATTTGCATACGTGTTCATCCCATGCATTCGAGCATTTTCCCCGTTGTCCGTTTTGCATTTCGGCGCTTCGTTCTCCTCCGGTGGTCAATTCTACCTTTCTTTCGTGTGTGGGGATGAAACATTTCCGGATTGGACCGAGACTTTCCAAGCGGCCTTGGTTTACTACCGGTAGACCGCCTGACAATTTCGTACCATTTGGACTTCGTTTGATACTCCAACGGTTAATCGAGGGACCGAAAAGGCCTCGTGTGTGTTGCAGCCCAACACCCATCCAATTTGGCCCAAAACTCACCTAAACCCTCTCCATCATCTAGAGCGTTCGATCACGATCGCGTGGCCAAAAACCGCACCTCATTTGGACTCTTCTAGCTCCCTCTATGCCTATATATAGACCCCTCATTCCAAATCTCGGATCCCCTCCTCGAAACCCTAAAAATCCCAGATCCACCGCGCCGGACATTGTCCGTCCACGCCGGACACCCTGCCGCCAACGGCCGCGGCCAACCGCCTGCCGCCACGTGGCCCGGCCACCTCCCACCGTTGCCGGCCCGCTCGGGCCCGAGGCCGGCCCCCACGAGCCCATCGCCTCCATCGCTCCGCGCCCCGCCGCCCGGTTCCTTCCGCCGCCCAAGCCGCCACCTGCCGCCGTCACCGACATCGCCGGCCACCGACCACGCCGGTGAGCGCCACCGTCCCCGACCGGCCGCCGCCGCCTCATCTCGTCTCCGCCGCCCCGGTCCGCCCCGCGCCGCCTTGTCGTCGGTGGCTGCCGCCCCGCCGGCGCCGCCCTCCGCCGCCGCCTCACCGCCCATCTCCTCCCGGCCAGCAAGTCCCTCGATGATTCCGGCGAACCTCGGGCGCCCCGCTGCTACAGTACCCGCCGGATCCGATCCAGATCTAGATCCCCGCCTCTGTTGACTTTCTCCCGAAACCCTAGCTCAAATGCCCTTGTTCATCATGCTGTAACTTTGCATCTGTAGCTCCGTTTTGCGCATATAGCATAACAAAATGTTCATCTCAAAGAGTACATCAATTCATCTCATTGCATCTTTTTCATTTGAGTTCATCTTGATGCCTGAAATGCTGTTAGAAGAGTGCTATTTGAGATAATTGTCAGTTCTGCTGCTCCAATTGGATATTTGTCATTTTTGCTATAATTATTGTGTGCATGATATGCCCGTGAGCTCTACATGTGTTTTGTTATATGTTTTTCCATCTATCCAAAGGTGCAACCCATGTATTTTTGTGATGTGTGTGGTGACTAGCACAAGTTTGCAAAGTGCAGCATTCGTTAATGCTGATTTCAGGGACTTAGCATTTCCACTAAGTCCTTGATCTGTTTATCTCATATGGCCATATGTTCATGTTGTTTCCTAATGATCCGTGCCTCTTTTGAGGATGATCAGTAAGGATGTTTTGTTAATCTTGTAGTGCTTTATCCATCCATGTCTTTGTTTGCAATTATGGAGCACCCTAGCTTGAGTCAATCGAGCTCTACTTTTGCCATTTCGTGAATCTGGGCAGATTGTCTACTTGTTAGCGATTTTGCCGAGGATGTTGTAGTTGATCCGTGCATGCTATGTTATTGTTCTTGCCATTTCTAGCTTGCATTTTGTGTATTCTTGATGGGTGTATACTTAGATTGTCATGACTTTCTCTCGTAGTGAGTGCATCGAGCTCGTAAACATGCCTACTTGATATCTGTTTCAGCATGCTCCAGTTTTCACTAAGTCTGAGAACTGATTATGTTTTTGCCATGTTCACATGCTTGCAAATGTATTTTCTGATCCCTTTTGGCTCAAGGTCACTAAGGGTCTTTTGTTAAGCTCTTTGAGTAGCTCCATGCCATGCTTTACTTTGCCATGTTCAGATCCTGTAGCATATTGTTTTCATGCTCCAAAGAGTGCTATCTGATCTGAAATTCCAGACAAGTGTTAATTTCACCAAGTCTGAGATCTGTTTGCCAAATGCATTTTTGCCATGCTTATTTGAACCTGTTAATGGATGAATTGGCCGTAGCTCAGTGCTAGTCTTTTGTTAAGCATCATGAATGGATCCCTTCCATGTATTTTGTTGTCATGTTTGGGTGCTATAGCATGTTCATCTTGTTGCATTTAGATGGCTACTTGCTATAAATCGCAGAACGTGGTCATATTTGAATCGATTGCCATTTCCAAACCGTAACTCCGATTCCGGTGATCTTTATATCATTTTCAAGCGATTTCATCTCATCTTTCCAGTGGCACACTTGGATTTCCAAGTTGAGGCCAGGTTTATTCATACCTTGCCAAATCTTGCATATGCATCCCGCATCGCATCCCGCATAGCATACCATCCTTTCATCATATTGTTTGAGCTTTGCACGTGGTTGATTGTGTTTCGTTTGCTTGTTTGTCTTGTTTGGGTAGAGCCAGGAGAAGAGTTTGCTAACGAGCAGCCCGTTGAGTTTACTTTCGAGGATCCAGTCAACTCTGACAATGTTGCAAGCAAGATGATCATACCCTCGAAATCACTACTATATTTGCTTTGCTAGATGCTCGCTCTTTTTCTATGCCTATGCTATGATGCCTACCACTTGCTTATCATACCTCCCAAATTGCCATGTCAAACCTCTAACCCACCATGTCCTAGCAAACCGTTGATTGGCTATGTTACCGCTTTGCTCAGCCCCTCTTATAGCGTTGCTAGTTGCAGGTGAAGATTGGAGACCGTTCCTTGTTGGAACATTATTTACTTGTTGGGATATCATTATATTGCCTTGTTATCTTAATGCATCTATATACTTGGTAAAGGGTGGAAGGCTCGGCCTCTCACCTAGTGTTTTGTTCCACTCTTGCCGCCCTAGTTTCCGTCATATTGGTGTTATGTTCCCGGATTTTGCGTTCCTTACGCGGTTGGGTTATAATGGGAACCCCTTGATAGTTCGCCTCTATTAAAGCTTTTCCAGCAATGCCCAACCTTGGTTTTACCTTTTGCCACCTAGCCTTTTTTCCCTTGGGTTTCCGGAGCCCGAGGGTCATCTTATTTAAACCCCCCCCCCCCGGGCCAGTGCTCCTCTGAGTGTTGGTCCAACCGAGCAATGTCCGGGACTACCAGGGGCAACTCTGGGCTGGCCTACCCAACGTCTGGCTCATCTGAGTGTGCCCTGAGAACGAGATATGTGCAGCTCCTATCGGGATTTATCGGCACATTCGGGCGGTGTTGCTGGATTTGTTTTAACCTGTCGAAGTGTCTCGAAGAACCGAGATACCGAGTCTGATCGGAACGTCTCGGGAGGAGGTCTATTCCTTCGTTGACCGTGAGAGCTTGTCATGGGCTAAGTTGGGACTCCCCTGCAGGGATTTGAACTT